>NW_021604841.1:1396790-1425438 GCF_004785775.1 Grammomys surdaster
AGAGAGAGAGAGAGAGAGAGTTAGAGGAGTTTTTAACAGGACAGTTTTACAGAGACAGCCACAGCACAGGTGAATACAGAATGAACCAGAGAATAAGGAGCCAGTTTGAATCAGTTGGCTTGGAGAAGAGTTTTAAGCCAGAAGAGATGAGCTGAATCAGCCAGCCAAATATCTGAAAGAACTAGAAAGGATGAGCTTATTCAACAGCAAGCCTCCAAGATAACAATTGTATCTGGTGAATAAAATTTTCTTTACTTTACATCACATAAGAACATTTTTTCATCGATGTATGAAGTGATCAAGAGAATTCCAAACTTAAAATTTTATGTCAGCATTTAAATATGACCACATTACATTAAATAGAAAATTTAATAGCATTTTTGGATTGACTTTCAGTATTTTCTACTTATTTTTTCGTAGATTTGTGACTTTAGAATTAGCTACAAAGATCATTTTTATTTAATTTTCCAACAGCTACAAGAGACCGTACTTGTTTAGTTTTTTATTAAAATAAACACTTATAAGTAAACATTGATTCATGTTATATGTTCAATTTAATAATATAGTCTGAAATGACTATATAGCTAAGCTAAATGAATTAGTTAAATTAGGAAAAATATTCTTATTTTAATATATTTTCACTCTTTTTCAGCTTCTTTGTGCTCAACTTCAACATTGTATAAGTATGCATTATAAAAAGCTTTACCATTTGAATAATGGATTAAATTAAGCTAAAAAAATTGCAACGTTTAAATCTTATCTATTTAAAAAGTGAGTAGTCAGTTTATGCTTTCTGTTTTTTAAGGGTAGGAAGTGGTCAGGCTCATTTAAACATTCTTAGAATATAATAAATAACCACCTATTAAAACTGAAAGGACATTTCATCACCAAAAACACTGATATAAATAAAATTACTTGAAGACATTGTGCAAGTTATATCTTCCATCCTGATAGAAGTTTTTATTGTCATTAAAATGTAATTGCAAATAATTAATTGCATTGTTTATTTAGCCACATTTCAATCATTGATATACATCACATATTCTCACATGTATTCAATCAAAGGTGTAGCTAAATGTATAAGCATTGCTTCACTTCATGACAAGGACACAGTTCACTTTCTGATTTATAATTTATGAATGAAACAATCTATATTCATTATGCAATAAAAATGATTCCTAGACACAAGTTTAGCAGTGTGGATAAAATAAATAATAGCTTTTTATGTTTATAAACAAAACATGAGTGACTTCTTTTCATAGTTACAAATGAGAGTATAAGTTACATTTCATAATAGATAAAATAAATGTATTAGTAACAATTCTTATAGAAAGACTCCACTGGTCTTTTGTTCCTAATTTGCTAAGTGTTTCTAGTGGTAAAACTGTCAAAAAGATACAAGAAAGTAAAATGAGTCACTTGTGATATTGGAGAAATATAGTTCATCCCCTGTATCCTGTATTCTTTTCTTCTTTCGGCCAAAAAAACATATTTTATGAATTGCTTTGACTAATGTCAGTTATCTTTTTCATGAACACTTCTAATACAGTTTTAAAAGACTGACTCTCTCACATTTTTCTAACACCTTACAGTACTATTACAGAGAGGTAATTGAATGTATGTTTGAACATATATACACTAAGTGTAATCTTTTGAAACTTGTGAGTATAACATTTTATTCAATAATGTTTATTTCTAAGGTACATGAAAATATAATAAGTTGTTTGGGCTATGTCAAAATCAAATTTTATCCTATTAAAATATTTGTGAAAATGTTGCAAAATTTAACTTCTGTTTTTCATGTTATATCCATTTAATTATCTTCCTTCTGGACATTATAATGAAAAGATTATAGTAGAATACTTTATAACCCACAGAGGGATACTTAACTCATAATTCTTGAAGTTCCAGTGCACAGAATCAATAACCACTCAGTTATGGCAAGGTCCTTGTGGTGGATAATGTTATAATGGCAGAAATCTTACCCAGATAAAAAGACAGACAGAAATTTAGGAGTCAACAACAAGTTATTCAAAACAAGAACTGAAAAGCAAAAAGCATGTATTAATGAAAAACAACTCAAAGTCCCAAGAACTAATTTAATCCTTTCCAAGATCCAAGAGCTTAAGGATATAAGGAAGCCTCACTTACTAAATATTATGATCTGCCACATATTTGCACTGAAGATAAAGTGACTTACATAAACTCTTGATAGAACATATCACACTTAATGTATAGAATAGGGAATCTGAATACTATTTAATTAGCTTCTGAAGTATATTGAACTTAGGAATGTTTACTCAAAGAATAGATTTTATTAAAGTTATGGTATTTTAATTGTCTCTCACTTTACAATGTAATGAAATATATCTTCATTAACTATAGTGAATGATATTCATAAATGTAAGTCAAGATCTAATTCCTAGTTAAGAAATATTTGTAGACAAATTAATATTTACAAAAGACATTGACTGTTGATTATTCCTCAGTTTCAAATGCGTTATTGTATGTTATCTTTTCTGAACATTGTATGTATTTTTGAGATTAACAATGTATAGTAATAAGGCATAGAAAAGCTATATAGGGCTGCATGAAGGTTAGCCACATGGAGAATATGCAGTAGTGGTCAGTACATATATAAAATTGTTACTGTGCAGTGCAAATATGGAAATCCAACCCACACTTTATTCTTAAACTGGGTATAGTAAAGAGAATATAAGCTTCAATTCCAGTGTTTAATTAAAAATATGTCATAGACAACATATATTGAAAATAACTTACTAATAATATCCATTAGTATCTTACCACCTTTCAGGACATTATATAGAAAAATTCTACTAACTCTTGAGGCTATCCATCTTTATCTGTGCAGACTGTTTTAGATTTGTTGTAGTTGTTTATGACACTGTGACATATTTGAGAAACACAGATTGAAAAGGAAGGTTTATATTGGATCATATCTTCAGTCCATGTCAACTGACTTCATTGCTTTGAAGCCTGTGATATAGGACAAAATCATAGCAGTGAGGCACTAAAGAGATGATTATCACAAAACAATCAAGTAGCAAAATGACATAGATAGGCTTGGATAGGTATAGTCTGCAAGAATGTAATCCACGATAATATTTCCCTAACTAGGTCGCATCATCAATACTTCTTCAGTATGCCATTCAATTTGAGTCCAACCATTAATACACTAGAGGTTAAATGAGGAATCACATCTCAAAGACTGTATTCACTATGTAGAGGAAATCTTTCAGAGATAAGTTTTGCAAGGCACTTCATATCTGCGATGGTTAGTATTAGTTTTCAAGTTGACTATCAGGCATCAATTGGTCCCCAAGATTCTGGGAACTACTATGAGGGATTTTTTTTCTTTTACATATTTTTCTTCCATTGAAAATAGATTTTTCCACAAAATATATTCGGATTATAGTTTCCTCTCCCTCTGCTCCTCCAAAGTTTTGCCCAATACCCCTCCCATCTTGATCTGCTTCCTTTCTGTCTCTCATTAGAAAATGACACACTTCTAAAACACAGTATTAAGATGCAACAAAATAAATTATAAAGCAAACACTATCACATCAAAATTTGACATGACTAAGCAACAGAAGGAATACAGTTCAGGAGAATGCAAAGAATAAGAGATTCACTCATTCACACACTCCAAAATCCCATAAATCTGGAAACTGGAAAGTATAATTATATAAACACAGGATCAGGTACAGACTGATGCATTCAGTCACTGTGAGTTAATATCAGCTTGGCTTATGCTGGTTTAGAAGACCTTGGTTTTTTAAATGTCCTCAACCCCCTCTGTATCTTATAGTCTTTCTGCCTCTTCTGTGGAGTTCTCTGAGCCCTGAGAAGAGGGACTTGATGTAAACATTCCATTTAGGTCTGAGTGTTTCAAAGTCTATCTGCCTAATATCTGACTGTTAGTCTCTGTATTTCTTCCCATCTGCTACAGGAGGAAGTTTCTCTAATAATTTCTCAAAGACAATTATCTATAATTATCTCAGAATGCCACTCAGAGTCATTTTATCAGTATTTTGTTTGTTTGTTTATTTGTTTAATTTCTTTTTCAGACCAGTAGTGTTCGGTTTTATCCAGGTTTCTGGGATATCTAGTCTCTGGTTCTTGGTCACCCAGGCAAGATTGGGTATTGGTCCAATCCCATGGAGCAGTCCTTAAATAAGATCAGTGTTTAGTTGGTTACTTCCATACATTCTGTGCCACCATTGTCCTTGCACTGTTGGGTCTGCAATGCTGCAGGCAACAGCACTGTAGACCAAAGGTTATGTGTTTGGCTTATTGATTCCCTTTTTCTTTTGGGAGCATGATGAATACATTCTTGTACCAAAGAAATTAGAATATAGGGTGAATTTAAACATTTGAGCTGTATTTAAACAATAGCTCAACTTCTCCCTGTTTAATGGATTGTATAAATGTTGTCTTCAGCAATGGGGGCTTGCTGTCATATTATTGGAGAACAATCTGTATGTAGTCTTGGCAACAGCCTGGGCTTTTTAGGAATTCACATGGAATCCCTTTGGCCAACAACTCAATTAGATGTCGATTCCTAAAACTAAAATATTAATTTGTTAATAAGAGATTGCCCTATGGGACTCAATCTCCCCATATATTTGGTGATTTGATTTAGATTGCCTTCAAATATGTATATAGTTCAGAAAGTTTCTACTATATTACGGTTCCATGATCTTCCTCAATGTCCCTTAATTTTAGCGATGTCTCACCATTTTTTGTGTCTTAAACCCCTCTCCCTGACCCCTCGAAACTCCAGACCTAGTCTCTGATCCATCTATTTATTTCCCTTTTCTAAGGATAACTATCTCTTCTTGAGGGATTTTCTTATTCAAATTATTTGAATAATGTTTACACTAAATCTTAGCCACATGTTCTAGTGACAGCCTACATAAAAGAATTTGGGATAAGGAAAATGCTTTGGCTTGCTTGTCCTCTCTCTTATTAGCAAATTTATCTATGCAAAAGCTGTGGTCAGTATTGAACATAACTTATTCAAGATTCTAATGTAGAATGAAGGCTAGCAGCTTCCCAGGAATCTTTATGGACTCTAGAACCATATTGAGACTTTAAGACATCCTGTGTTGTAGACTCTAGAACAACTCTAGAAGTGTCAAATAATTACTGTTAGACTACTCAGGCCAAATTTTGGAACCAGTTTAGTAAATACTATACCTAATATACATAGCAAACCTTGATTTATCAGTTCTGTTCCTTTACAGAACTCTAATACTATATATCCAAACTATTATGTTTAGAGACAATTAGATAAGTTAATAGCATGTTAAAGAATATTTTTATTGGAGAAAGTTATATTAAGGATTTAGTGCTTTTTGAAAACTACCAAAAGAAAAATATAGTTACATAAATTTACAAATCATAATTTTATCATTAAAAGTATTTTATGATGATTTGAGTACTTAGAAATTAAAAAGAGTAGAATCAATAGTAAGTGCTTTAATATATTATTTTGTTTATAATATAATGAAATCATAACACATTAAGTATAAATGATCTTAAAATTTTCCCATACACCTACTATATATATATCATATTTTTACTACCAAAATAAAATGTACATTGATTAACTAAAATTTATTTGAAATAATAAAAAATTATTTCTAACAATAATTGAGTTAAAATATTAAACTAAATTTGCAAAAGAATTCTTCTTCAAAATATGACACTGCTTCAGTAAGTAATAATCAAGACATTCGTCTTTAATATTTTGTATGATTAATGTCTGCTGATATATTCCCTTCAAAAATTTGTAAAGTTTTAGATTTCAAAATATTTTAAAAAAATTTCTATAACTCTACATTACTAATGAAAGCTGAATTGTGAGAGATGATGACAGTCAGAGATGTACTTTTTCATAGAAATTCATAAATTGTGTAAATTTCCTTTAGTTCATTATTCCTAAAATAGATTAAAAAATAGTGTAGATCACCCCATGGTTTTTTTTTAATGTTCTGTTTTAGAAGACATGAAAATCATCCATCCCTGAAGTGTTGGCAATGCTAAGACACAAAGAACTTTTGAAGACTACCTCCATTAATCTTTGTGGCATTATTCTTAGTACACTTTATTATTTATATCTCTTTGTAGACAAGACAGCTCAGAAATGAAGCGATTAATTAAACTTTTCTAAGCCTCATAGGTAATAAACATCATACATAAAACCTGAAGCCAGGCAATAGAACGGGCACCGTACTTTTGTCTCTTTTTTTTTTTTGTGACACTAATAGTAATGAAACCTAACAAACAAAGAGTGAGACAGGTAAGTTTCCTAAAATATATGCATATATGAAGTTAATCTAAAGGAAATTGTCAAATAGCAGGGAGACAGAGCCCTGACTTGTCACCAAATGAAACTTCCAGTACTAAGACTGCATTACAAATACTTGCATTGTTGGTCAAAGGGGTGAATGCAAACCTCCAAACAACCAGGAGCTTTCAAATAACCAAAGTTATCACCAAGAATATAGGTTTCTGGAGGTGGTCCAAGGTCCTCAATACATCTACTGCAGAGGACTGTCTGGTATGGCCTCAATTGGCGGAGCCCTGCCTAAACCTCAAGAGACCTGAGGCCCTAGGGAATGGGGAAACATGGCTGGGGGTGAGGCACAGGGGACATCCTCTTGGAGACAAGGGGGATTAAGAATGGATTGAGGAACTGTGAGAGGGTGAACCAAGAGTGGAATAATGACTGGACGGTTAAAAAATAAAAATTAAAAAAGAAGACTATAGGTTTCAATACAAATAGCAAGGCCATGTTGCTGAAGACATCTACACATATCATTGAACATAGACAAGTTGAACTAGTGCCTACATAGAGCTTTCACCTTTATGTACTAGTGTTGGAGGAGGTAAGGCACTTGGGCTAGCTGCCAAAGTTGGAATATAAATTCCAACCAAAATATAGAGAACTACAGTCAGACATTGTGTTGATAAGTTCTTGGAATATTTAGTCCTAAGCAAGATGTCTCCATTAAGTTTCTCCTCTCAGAGCTCTCTGTGGGAGACAAATCAGAAAAATTCTAAGAGCCACAGGAGATGCAGGATATGAATAAACCCAAGTAATCTAAATCAACCAGATTAGTGGATATATGAACTCACAGAAATTGAGAGACCATGCACAGGGACTGCTTCCAATGGGATTCTAAATCTGAAGAGAAAGTGGACACATGCTCTGTTCCTAACCCAGAAGCTATCTACAACTGACAACTACTGACAAGTGAAAATTGTAATTTTCCTTAAAGTAGTCTCGCTGGGAAAACAAGCCATTCTTAAGGGTAGGCTACATGACCAGCAGTAGATGGCCAACAGAAACCAACTGACAGTCATCTTTGGATTTACTTGTCTCATAATCTGTCATGAATTAAAACACAACAACATTTTATTTCATGTATCAAAATAAATCTTGGTGGTTTTCACCCTTTAGGTTCTTTGTATACATATTATGGCTTCTAATTTAGTGTTTTTATGGGATTCCTGTGTGAAGTTGTGTTTCTCTTTGCCTCTATCTGTTTCTTGAGGCTTTTCTTGGACTCTATTCCTTCTGCTTGTTATTTAAAAGAGGAAAGAAAAAGATCAGAAGAAGGATGAGAAAAGAAAATGGCAACAACAATGAGTAAAGTAGAGGGGAAGGAGGAAGAGAAGGAAGAGGAAGAGTAGGAAGAGAAGGAAGAGGAAGAGGAGAAGGAAGAGGAGGAGGAGGTAGAGGAGGAGGAGGTAGAGGAGGAGGAGGAGGAGGAGGAGGAGGAGGAGGAGAAACAGTCAAATAATAGAAGCTGTTACCATCTTTTTGTTTGTGATCAATGGCCACAAACATTTGCAATCTCTTTATCATCTATCTATCTATCTATCTATCTATCTATCTATCTATCTATCTGTATATCTATGTATCTATCTATTGCAATCTATAACATATATATATATATATATATACATACATATACATATATGTCTACCATCTGAATTACATGTATTTTCAAGTATGTATTTCAAAACTCAACCCTAGTAAAAAGGTTAAGGATGTGATTATCCTTATTTTTATTTTTTATTTTTTTAGTTTTTATTTTATTTCCTTGTTTAAAACTAGAAAACCGATGATGTTTATGTCATGGAGTTGTTCTGGCATTAGCTGAGTGAGTGCAAATTGTTAAACACACTGTAAATTCCATTTAAATTTAGCCAATTTCTTTACATAGGATATTCTCTTAGGATTTTAGATAAAATTATCATTACATATTAGTTTGTGTCCCAAATTCACAATTTCTATGCCTTACTCCACATGTGATTAAAATCTTTGATGTCATATTTCCCATTTTAATAATATGTCATTTAAAAATATTTATAATAGAACAATACTTAGCCTATGGAAATAGTTAAGGCTGCAAAGTGCTTGCTACTTAAATATGTGGACGTGATCTTAAAACCTAGCACCCACATCAAAAATTACTTATCGGGCTACTTACTTGTAATTCTAGTACTAGGAAAGTGAGACAAGTGGTCACTGGATCTTGCTAGCCAGTTAGTTTGTCTCTATGTGTGACTTGCAAACCAATTATTTGTCCCCTGGTTGCCATTTGTGTAAGAGTGAACATAATTTCTGTTGACTACATTCTAAACATTAGATGTATCATTATTTAAATGTTTCATTTAATGGTATCTTTAGATTTAATTGGTCAGCTGTTTCTTATTATAATTTCACTAATATTGTCTCTCTTCCAACAGAAAGGAAAGAAGGCATATTGGAAATGAAGTCCATGGATAACCGAAGGATTCCTGCCCTTATTTGTTCATAACAACTATATTTGTGAAATCACAGCCTGTAAGACTCTGCCAACATGCCAATAGAAGCATATGCAGGTGTTCATAATAGAACCAATGGCCACAAACATTTTCAACATGTATCCACATAGAAAGGTCTGGATGGAGAGTGATTTCTATGAATTCAGTGCCTACCAGGGCTTTAACTTCTATACCTCTCACTATATATCATCTATACTCTGGATCTCCTGTATTTATGGGCTATGGAATTCTGAAAGCTACTCCGAATCCCAACATTTAAATGCAGTATGACACATAACATGACATTATCTCAATACTTCAAAGAAATATTAATAAATGGGTCTCTGCCTAAAAGTTTTAAATACTTTCTTATTTCTGAGAAATCATGCCAAATATCACTTATATTTTGGTTTCATTTAATTTATCATAAGAATTTTTTTATTTAATATACATATTAAATTAAGCTAAATTTAATCAGAGGCAATCACTGCAATTAAACTTTCTTTATTAAAACCAAACATTATACTCTTGGATCATGTAACACCATTTCATATAATTACTAACAACATTCAAATTCTATTTTCCTTGAATCCCCTAATCCTGGGTTGCCAGCTGACCAGAACCCATTCACAGAAAGCCAGGGCTTCAGAACTAGGCACACAAATTCTGGAATTATCAAACTATCTTGCTACTTTGTGTTATCAATTATCTGTCTCCAAATACTACACATCCAAGGCCAGGCCACACTCTCTGATCCTTAAGTTCTGACCACTGTCTGTTACTTTTGACTATTGCTTCCTTAAGTAAACTCTGCTAAAGTTTTCCTCTTAGTAGACTTGTTAAACAAGAAAGTCTAGGAAAAGCAACCAAAGTCCCCATTGACTGAAATCCACTGCTCGCTCTCTCTCTTTTTATTTCTCCCAAATAAATAAACAGGTATTAAAAATAATAAAGGAAGAAATAAAACCAGATAAAATAAACACAAGCAAATTTTAAAAGGCCAAAGCAAATAAACAACAAAAAGGTATCAAAGAAAAATCAGACACAACTAACACACACACACACACACACACTCAAACACATACACACTCTCACATACTCACTCGTACCCACACTCATTCACATACATATTCACACACGTACACACACAAACACATGCACACACACACACAATCACTTATAAATACACTCAAACACTCACACACATTCTCATATTTGGTCACACACAAGCATGCACACACATACACACACAAACAAACAAAAAATATGTAGATGCAGAGACACACAAATCAATGGGAGGAGAGATCTTTGGTCCTGTGAAGGCTCTATGCCCCAGTAAAGGAGGATGCCAGGGCAGGGAGGTGGGAGTGGGTGGGTAGGTAGGGAAGCACCCTCATAGAAGCATAGGAAGGAGGGATAGAATAGGGCGTTTCCAGAGGGGAAACCCAGAAAGGGGATAACATTTGAAATGTAAATAAAGAAAAGATGCAATAAAAGAAAAGAAAAAAGAAAGAAATCCACATTTATTTTCAAAATTTAAAATGTATTCCATACTTTATAATCAATCACATCCTTTCTTCATTACTTTCAAAATACTGGTTCCTCCTTGTTTTGCAGGTGAAAGCTTCTGGCAAAGGACAGTCCTAATTAAATAAATAAATAAGACAAAGAAAGCTGCATTAGGAACTTCCGGTTTGGGACCCAGCCTAGAGCAGGTCGCAGGCAGCAGCTCCGTACCCAACCGCAGAAAACCAAGAAAAACAGGGACTCCCAGGAGCTTGAACTCACGCAGCATCCCAGGTAAAATTGAATCACCCGTGATGCCTGCTATTAGAAGTTCTAACCCAGATGGACCAGAAGCCAGGAGCCTCGCCCTTACCCTCACCCCCTACCTTTTCCCACCTGCACAAGGTCCCCTGAAGCTGGGCAACTGCAAGATCCTGCTTGGCAACTGCAGATAGACTCAAAGCAGTGTACCATATCATCTGAAGAATAGCAGGGAGACCATAACTCAAGCAGTGTACCATATCTTCTGAAGAATAGCAGGTTGCAGTCCTCCTCGCCCCCACGAATAACCAGGACCCGCCGGTCGGGCACGAAATCAAGATTGAGCAAGACAGAGATCATCGCCCGTGACCTGTCGTCCACGGAACCAGGTTGATGCTGCCATCAAGAAGGCAGTTGAAGTTCATTACCATCAGCTGAAAATTGCAGAGGATCCAGAAGTGACTCCGCAGGAGACTGACACAGCTGTCAGCTCCCCTGCCTCCCCCTACGGTCGACCCCTAGACTTCCACGCCCTCCAGAAGGGTTCCTGGTATGCCTGGCTTTGCCCTCATTTCTCTCGCTAGAGAGCTTGGCCTCTTGATCACCACAACAAAAATTGGCTTTTTCCTAAACCAAGGCCACCCTTGATATGGCCGCTAACATTGGGGAGCCTTCCTTTATGACAATATTACACCCCAAACTGACAAATGGTTGGTAACTTGAACATTTACAAGAGACTAGGATGGCTGTGAGTTAGCCCAATGACGGGATTATTGTAGGTCCACTTCCCAGGGGCCCACCCAATGCAGCCGAAAAGGAGTGCGTGGTGCTGGGAGTGGGTGCAGCCTACATGGCCTAAGACAGGGCTCTCACCCTCCTTTCACCCACATCAGAGTCCCTTGACGTTGCCCATCGTCGACAGCCTAAAGCCTTCGACCATCGATGTGACTCGTCTCACATCAGTGTTTTGGGGTTGTGAACTTGTCTAAGACCCCCCCATAATTAGACATCCAAATTCAAAACTCACATAGTTGGGATTGAACATAAGACGCCTTCTCTAACTAAACAGAGAAGGGGGAGATGCCAGAAGCCAGGACCCTCGCCCTTACCCTTACCCCCTACCTTTCCCCACCTGCACAATGTCCTCTGAAGCTTGGCAACTGCAAGATCCTGCTTAGCAGCTGCAGATAGACTCAAAGCAGAGTACCATGTCTTCTTAAGAATAGCAGGGAGACCATAACTCAAGCAGTGTACCATATCTTCTGAAGAACTGCAGGTAGATCATAATTCAAGGCAGTGTACCATATAGACCATGACATGTTTCAAGGCACAGGCCAAAAAGATTTTGTACTTTTCCACCATCTGGACCCTCTTACCCCCTCCCCTTGTAAAACATGCTATAAAAAAGCATTTCATGTTCAAAAAAAGAAATAAAAAAAAAATCATGATTAAAAAAAAAAAGAAAAAAAAAACATTTAAATTAAAAATCACAATTAAAAAGTTGTATATACATAAATAATGCAGCCATGTAATCAAATATATGTAATTCAAACACATAGATTTTGTATATTTACATGTTTACATAAATATATATATGCTACATTAAAAAAAAAAAAAGAAAGCTGCATTAGTATTTCATTGAAAGCATGTCAGTTACAAGACACTTCCTAGCCACCAATATATCACTTGTCATCAATATATCGCTTGGATTCCTGTTTAAGTTCCTCTAATATCTGTGTGTTCTTCTAGTCTTGCACACTATGCTTCATCCTTCTTTCCAGAAACACAACACTTGCATTACCTTTGACTTATACAACATGCTTTCATTTCTAAATGTTAAATACAAAGTTCATTCATTATATTGAAACGTTCTTCAGTCATTTTTGATGAAGCCATTACTCCCTTTTCAACAGTGGCTAACAGGACTTACACAAAGCTAATCTCTGTCCTTTCTTTGAGAAAATAAATGGGCAAAGTTACGCTAGCCTGCTTTTATGCACAGGACCTTATAGTAAATCTTTTAGGTTTGATAAGCGACCTACAGTATCAGAAAGAGAGAAAATATGGGATTGTCTCTTCTTTTGATGGCAGCTGGATGAATAATCCCACGATCATTTTGATCTTAGTTTTTCTCTTTCAATGTAGTATTTACTGAAATTAATAGTTTAGGAGTGCATACTATCTTCAGCAGAATTAAAATCTCTGAAAAAGCAAAAACAAAAACAAAACCCTCAATCTTGTAATTTAATTACTAAATTATTTATTCAGATTGATTCTTTGCACTCTTTTCCTTATTTATATTTATATGTTTAATTCTTGATTTTGACTATATTTTAGAAACTAATTCTCTTACTGAGTTAGGAGATTAAGAATATGTACAATTTGAGAAAAAACAAATTAAAAAAAAGAAATATGTATGTTAAGGGATGGAGTAATTTTGTTTCCATTGGTTCTTCCAGTGAACAATGTAATTATTGTTCAGGATCCAATCATAAGTATTAATATGTAAAATATTAATCTAAAATTATTACTAGGATGAACATATTTCAAATCCTGATTTTTCATACTTGGATTAGGATTGTAACGATTAAATTGTTTGCCAGTTTTCATTGATAAACCAAGAAATAGCAAAATGTGAGATTTGATTTATGAAGCCAGTTTTGATATTTGAATACATTGAGTAATCGATTATTCTATTAAGACCAGGGAGTTCAAATGCCTAGAATAAGTGTTTAATTATGAGTCAAAAGTAATTTAGTGGTGCCTGAGTATAGAGTTTAATAATGGCACACCAATTTGCATTTAAATATTGGCAAGCTCATTGCCTTACGAGAACGTCTATTCAGCCATAAAATAAGCATTTGAGGAAACATGTCTAGTTGATTAATAACTGGCAGTGCTCTGAGCGCTGTAAAGATAATCTTTTGACACTATCACACATGGCCTTGCACAAAATTTCTTTTGCCAATGTAATTTTCAAACCATCTAAATAGTTAATTCAGAAAAGTTTATAAACCTGAATCAATAATTTATAAGAAATATAGTAAAAATTCTCACTAAATTATTAATCTTGTGAAAATTAAAATAATAGAATAAGAACTGAAATTCATCAATTAAAATAGAAATTTGAATTTTTTTCTGAGATACAATAATCTATGCTATAACAATAGAGGAGACATACAGCTTTTATCCTTCAATGTTTTCTAGAAATGCAGAGAACTTTGGTTCATTGTTTAAAACTAGCCGAGCATATGAAGTAATTTTTTGCCCTGATGCTTATAATTGATGTTTTTCAACTCATTCTGAACGCCTGTAAGTAAAATGCCACTGTATTTGTGTTGAAAGCATACGCACTCCATGCCAATGAAAAATCATATTTAATGGAAAGAAAGGCTGTGATTCCTTCATTCAACGCACCTTCATGTCTCTGGGGGCACCGAGCTTTATGAGAACATTTAATAGACAAAACAAATAAATTACCAAACAGGAAAAATAAATATCAGTAACATGAGGCACAAAGTTGAGATCTATAATGTAAAAGTTTAAGACTATTCCAAGTATGTAGCTTTTTTAAACAAATGAGAAATGTAGTTTTTATTAGAAATTAATCCTATCAGTATGAATTCTATGTTGAATATTTATTAAAAATAAATATAAGTGTAGCAAATTAATCTCAGCTATACGATTATTCATGATGAGTCATTATCATTGTACTGGTAATATCTGAGTGATCTGTCAATATGACCATATATTTGTTATTTGGATATTTTATTTATTTACATTGCAAATTTTGTCCTCTTTCTCAGTTTCCTCTCTGCAAACCTCCTACCACACACCCTATTCTGCTTTTATAAGGGTGATCCCCCATTCACTCACTTACCCACCCATCTACTCTCTCCTCACCTCCCCAGCATTCCTTTACACTGGGGCATCAAGCCTTCACAGGACCAAGGGGTTCCCCTCCCATTGATAAGGCCCCTTCAGCTCCTTTATTCCAACCCCTAATTCCTCCATTGGAGTCCCTGGGCTCAGTCTGATGGTTGGCTGTAAGCATTCACATCTGTATTGGTCAGGATCTGGCAGAGCCTCTCAGGAGACAGCTGTATCAGGCTCCTGTCAGAAAGCACTTTTTGGAATTTGCAATAGAGTCTGGGTTTAGTATCTGCATGTGGGATGGATCCCCAGGTGGGGGTCTCTGGATGGCCTTTCCTTCAGTCTCTGCTCCACTCTTTGTCCCTGTATTTCCTTTAAACAGGAGCAATTCTGGGTTAAAATTTTGGAGATGGATAGGTGGCCCTATCCTCAACTAGTGGGTCATGCCTAACTCCGGGTATGGTCTCGACAGGTTGTCCCTTCGCTTTATGGAGTATTTCAGCTAATGTCATGCTCATGGGGTCCTAGGAGGCTTTTGATTTCCTAGCATCTGTGACTTTCTTGTTGCTACCCCCAGTTCTCCATCCTCCTTTGCTACATGCCTCTGTTCCATTTCCTGACCCCCTGTACATCTCCTCCATCTCCTCCCATACCTAATTTTTCCCTTCTTTCTCTCTCCCCCTCATCTTCTCCTCCCAAGTTCCTCCCACCCTTTACTTCCCTTGATTATTTTGTTCCCCCTTCTAAGTAGGAAACACCCACTCTTTGGTCTTCCTTCCTCTTGAGTTTCATGTAGTCCGAGAGTTGTATCTTAGGTATTCCATGCTCTTTGCCTAATATCCACTTATCAGTGAGAACATATCATATGTGTTCTTTTGTGACTGAGTTACCTCAATTGGGATGATATTTTCTAGATCCATCCATTTGCCTGTGAATTTCATGAAGTCATTGTTTTTAATAACTGATTCCATTGTGTAAATGTACCACATTTTCTGTATCCATTCCTCTTTTGAGAGACATCTGGTTTTTTTCCAGCTTCTGGATATTATAAATATGGCTGCTATGAACATAGTGGAGCATGTGTCCCTATTATATGTTGGTGCATCTTCTGGGTATATGCCCAGGTGTGGTATAGTTGGGTCTTCAGGTAGTACTATGTCTAATTTTCTGAGGAATCACCAGACTGACTTCCAGAGGGGTTGTACCAGCTTGCAATCCCACCAGCAATGGAAGCATGTTCCTCTTTCTCCACATCCTCATTAGTATCTGTTGTCACCTGAGTATTTTTTATTAGCCATTCTGACTGATATGAGGTGCAATCACCTCAGTGTCATTTTGATTTACATTTCCCTGATAACTAAGAATGTTGAACCTTTCTTTAGGCGCTTCCTGGCCAGTAGAGTTTCCTCAGTTGAGAATCCTCTGTCTAGCTCTGTTTCTCATTTTTTAATAGACTTATTTGGTTCTCTGGAGTCTAACTTCTTGAATTCTTTGAATACATTGGATGTTAGCTCACTATCATATGTAGTGAAGATCTTTTCCCAATCTGTTGGTTGCCATTTTGTACTATTGACAGTGTCTTTGTCTTACAGAAGTTTTGCAATTTTATGAGATCCCATTTGTCAATTCTTTTTTTTTTCTTGGTTTTTCAAGACAGGGTTTCTCTGTGTAGCCCTGGCTGTCCTGGAATTCACACTGTAGTCCAGGTTGGCCTCGACCTCAGAAATCCACCTGCCTCTGCCTTCCAAGTGCTGGGATTAAAGGCATGTGCCACCACTGCCCAGCCCATTTGTCAATTCTTGATCTGAAAGCATAAGCCATTGGTGTTCTGTTCAGGAAAATTTCCCCTGTGCCCATGTGCTCGAGGCTTTTCCCTACTTCTTAACCCAGTAATATGCATGTATTATTTACTCTGAGCAAAGTATAACTTTACCTGATGGCGTTATATCGCTCATTTTTCATTCTGGGTAATGTCTTAGTTGCTTTTACAATGCTATGGTTAAATACCCTGGCCAAAGGAAATCATAATACAAAACATTTAATTTGGGCCTCACACCTCCAGAAGCCAGTAGAGTCCATGACCATCATGGTATGGAGCATGGCAGTAGGGCAGTAGCTAAAAGCTTACGTTTGGAGGCAGAGTGAGAGTGAGCCATGTTTGGTGGCTTGAATATGCTTGGCCCAGAGAGTGTTACTATTAGCAAGTATGGGCCTTGTTGGAGTAAGTGTTGCCTTGTTGGAGGAGTGTGTCACTTTGGGGGTGGCAATGAGTCCCTCCTCCTAACCCCATGGGAGTCAGTTCTCTTTTGTTTCTCTTTGGAACAAGATATAGAACTCTTAGTTTCTCCTTTACCATGACTGCCTGGTCACTGCCATGCTCCTGCCTTATTGATAATGGACTGAACTTCTTAACCTATAAGCTGGCCTCAGCTAAATGTTTTTCTTAATGAGAGTTGTTTTGGCCATGGTGTCTGCTCACAGCAGTAAAACACTAAGACAAGAGGTAACTGGGAATGGCCATTGAAACCCCTAAGAGAATCCCCACTGACATATCTCCTCCAACAAAACCATACATTGAAACAGTTCTAGTTACAGTACTAAATATTCAAATGTATGAATCTCTGATTGTGGTCATTTTCATGCAAACATTAGCAAGTAAAGGCAAATGCAATATTTTGATTATGCATAACTTTATTTTAACTAAATTTTGCAGTATTCTGCTCATATTTTCAAAGTTTGATAATTTTTTTGTGGTTTATCAAATATTTTTTGTAGCACATAACTCTTGACCAGAACACATGAAGAATTAAAGTGCCATGAAAACATCCCTTACATGTATAAATTGTGGTTTCTAACTCCCAAACAGTCAAATAGCAGCCTTCTCTTAGGGTCTTAAAATTTTGAGCCAAAATTTCTCTCCTTTGTTGAACACACTATATAAATTGTCAGTTAACAAGAGTCTGTCTACCTAATTATGTCTAATTATCCACAAAGAACAGATTTTAGTTTTGTAGATAAATTCTGTGTTGATGTCTATACAGGCAGATATTTACCAAGATGACTTGCAAGAGTCTTCTAGTCTAGTATTTCAAAACTGTCTTAATCACCAGGAACACATCATCTTAATTGATATGGAACCCAACTCAATGGATTTACTCCTGTGTAAGTGCATTGTCAATAAATACAAGCATGGGATAATAGGGTGAAGAAGGGTCTGTTGTTTATATAAGCAAGGAAAACAATGGGAATAAATATCAGACCAATTTCTCACTAAACACATTGGGCTAAAGTGACTGGTATGGGGGAACTCACACCAATTCATGTGGAAAAAGCTTTCTCTTACATGTACAGAAAAGCACATTTCTCAGTATACATTCTTTTTTCAAATATCCTGTTTTCAAAATTTAGTATTACTCATCAATTTTGACTGGTTTCTTTTAGTTTTCTATAGAGACATTTATCAGAAAGAATCATACACAACAAAAACCAAAAATGAACACAAAGAGATCTTAGCAGTCTTTATGGATGATAGCTTCATTTTCTTACAAGCCCAGGAGCTGACTGCCTAATGTTTATGCATAGCTGGTAACTGGTGATTCTTGAAATCTTCACACTAACCTGTAACATAATGACAGGAAAAGGAAAATCTCATTTTCTTTGAAGTTCTGTGAAAATAAACATATATATCGTGACTAAAATAACAGTGACTAATATCTATGAAATAGATGACATGGTAATGTGGCATCAGCTGTAAGAGATAATAATGTATCGGCAGACTCTATTTTAATAAATACCATTTCTCTTTGGGAAATCATAACTATGCATAAATAATCATCAGAAAATGTACATAAAGATTTTTAGATTCAGGATAAATTTAACAAATACTCATTCACCTATTAGTTCCACTCAACTTAAAACTATTCTCAGTCAAAGTAAAGATAGAATTACAGAACTCCGAGTTTTAATTTATGGTACATAAAAAGTAAAACAAAAATGAAGATCTATTCCACATGTTTTTAAATCTTGTAAAAAACATTTCAGATATATTATAAAAAAACAGTAAAAATTAAACTGTCAGTATTATTGTTGAAAATGCTATTCATTTATCTGGAGATGCTTATAAGCTGTACTACTTAGAACATAACAACCTAGAAATACTTGGGAAAGGATATTCCATTGAAAATCAGATCAGTAGGTGAGCATGTCTGTGGGGATAATCTTGATTGTTAATTGATGGGGAAAGACTCAGACCATAACTGGTGGCACCATGCACTGGCTTTTGGATCTAGATTGGAGAAGATAGTAGAGAGAGCTCTCTGAACATCAATCAAATATTCCACACCTATGGGTTAATTTTTCTTTGCTGTGACAGTGGAGTGGATATGATGTAACTAGTTACTTGAACTCTTATCTTGGCTTTCTTTAAATGAAGAACTGTAAGCTAGAATAGCAACCTAAATAAACCCCCTCCTCCCCTAAGTTGTTTCTTTAGGATGTTTTATTTCAAGAATAGAAATAAACCTAGGATATGAATGAATAAACAATTTCATATTAAATTTAGTAGAAATTTCCCATATATACAGTAATATGTGTTTGTCTTATTTAAGACAATTTAGGACAAAAGCCATAATAGCCACATAATATTATTTTTTTAGTTATATTGTCTTTCTCTTAAAAATTTAAATATATTTAGTTTTTTCAATTTTATTGAATATCTTATTTATTTACATTTCAAATATCATCCCCTTCCCCCATTACCCCTCCCTAAAATCCCCTATGCCATCTGTCATCCTCCGTTTTGCTTTTATACCATTTGAATTATATGCAAGTATTCAGGTCAACCTAATAATTAGATATTTTTTAAAAGCTATTTATTTTATTGGTAACTAATATATTTTAAATTTTGGAAATATTAAGCTTCAAAAATAATTTTTGAAGTAGTAAATTGCCAGTGTTACTTTTCACAAGCCATTTCTGTTACATATTAGTATTTTTATGATATGTTTCCTTTCTTTAGGATAGTTGGTACATTATCCATATTACTCTGAAGCATCTCTTTTAGATGAGTTACTCAAAATGAACATGCATATTTTAAAGGTTAGATTCCTCACTCTATTATGTCTTTAGTAACTTTAAATGTAATATAATCTGAATCAAACATATAAAAGATTTTATTGTGTATCTTAAAAAGTTCTTCAAAATAGAATTCAAGAATTCTAGAAAGATTTCAGTGGATATGAAAAGTAATTGAGTTCTTGACATCTAACTTTGTAGGTCAAAACCTGAAAAGGCAACACCTGACAATAACTGATATAAAATTGAGGAATTTCTGTTTGGCGTTAGATTGGTGGTTTCATAAAACAAATTGGGTATGTGACCTGGATTTCAGGTAGTGTAAAGAAAAAAGGGAGGGTTACTTAAGAGGTAGAAGCCAGTTTAGGCCAGGAATCTGAAAATAGTAGAGTGATATGACTAAGGTCACCACTGAACACAACCTATACAGCCAGGGAGGAGACAAAAACATGAAACAAATTAAGTTCTAGTTTTCTAGTTATGAGGAATGGCTATTGAGGGCACTGGGGTCTTTCAAAGCCAGAGCCAAATAACAAGGTTAAGCTCATGAGCTGACAGACTGTAACAGGTTGTGTAGAAAGTACCACCCTGCACTAATAAAATCAATAGTCTAACTCAGTCTTCACCCACTTTAAACTTAATTACTGACTGTTGAACAGGGATGCTATGCAAAAAGGTCATCAGACATAATACAGCTCAGATGACTTTCATCCCATCAGTGTTAAAAAGTATTATGAAATTTATAATAAATGTTGAGGAAAAGTATACTGATAAATGAAATACATTATCAATGAAAGAAGGTATTGCATATTGATTGTATTTAGAAATGGACATTTATAACTGTAAGATTAGCATCAAGTTTAATAATAACTAATTCCCAGAACACTATGGCAGAAGTGGTGTGTGTGTACATGTGTGTGTGTGTTCATGTGGGTGCATTAGAATAGTGCAAGTATATTCTAGAATATACATAGCATGTGACAGCATATGTATATGTGTATATGTGGAGGTAAAAGACCAACTTCAAGTCTCAATCCTCCAGTGTCATTCACTTTGTTTCAGCAAAAAGCATCTCTCCCAGGGTTGACACTGCCCTAGGAGACTGATTATGGAGCCCCACGGTTCCACCTGTCTCTGCTTCTTCAGTAAGGGGTTATAAGCTACCACAACACATTACAGGAATTCGGGAAAATGAATTCAACTCATTGCTCTGTATTGTCAACTATATTGCTCTCTCTAACTTGTTGTTTTTGTTTATTTTTATTTTGTTTTGTTAACTTTTATTGACAATTAGCTTTAATATATTGTTTTAAAGAAAAAAACATTTTGGTAGAAAACTGAGTAAAGATTGAAATAGTTTTCTTAGGTTTTTTAATAACTTCAGGTTTGGGGACAGTAAAACTTTCTTCTTTTTTAAAGTTGTCAGGATAGAATATATTAACATATATTCAAGGTTACCTCTTTTACTGGGGGCCCTCATGGCCTGCATTTTTTGACAGATTAAAGAAAGTTATATCTTAAAGAGTGTATATAGAGGCTCTGTTACATAGCTTACCCAAATCATATCTGTGTCATTTGCTTCTCCTGACAGGATAAAAATGAGAGCATTGTGAGAACAAAATAAAGAAGACAATCTGTCATTCTTTCTTGAGAAAACATTTGTCAGAAGCACTTCAAAAATAATTGGGAAGAAAATATGTTATGTTCTACAGTCGAGTGAGCCATATCTGAAGCACTTCGGAGCATGTAAAAAAAATGTACTTTTTTTTTTCCTTTCAACCTCAATAAGCAATTATGTATTTCAAGATTTTCTAAAACTAGTTAGAACAGAATTATTTTCCCCAATTTCAGCTTAAATATTTATTTCTTTGCAAAGTTTTAATTTCCCTCAGGCTGATTACCATTTTTTTTTCTAAACTGTTTATTTGTTGTTGTTAAATCTATTGCAGTACAAGTCACTTTCCCGAAAATTGCTTGAAGCCCAATTTTGTTTTAGACAAATACAGTGTAGGTTTTGTTTTTAATTTCTATGCTAAGTAACTTCATGTTTTCCTATGAGATTATGATATTGATATGCATAATTTCCTGTAAAAAGAAGAGTCACACTTCCATTAAACAACACCCATGAAGCTCCCTTGTTAATAACTTATTTCTCTGAATCCATTGTAATCCACAACAGAACAATGGCAGCCTCTCTCTCTCTCTCTCTCTCTCTCTCTCTCTCTCTGTCTCTCTCTCTCTGTCTCTCTCTCTGTCTCTCTCTCTCTCTCTCTCTCTCTCTCTCTCTCTCTCTTGCTCAACTCAGTACCAGGATTTAAACCCAAGCCACCCTATATGCCAGGCAAGTATTCTAACTCTGAATTATATCCCAGCCCTGATTAGTTTGTTGAACATAATTATGTGTATATGGTTATAAAGTTGGTTGTTTTTATAACAGAGCTATGACTTCAGATTGAGATGGGCAGTACCATAATTAGGGAGCAACATTATTAAGTTTTGAATTTAAACGAGGAGCAGAAAAACACGTTATATTCTAACTATAGAATTTGATCGTATTTAAAATTTTTGATGTGAAATTTAAGTAACAAAAAGTTTAAATGAAAGACACTTCTAAAATTAGAATGTTTATTTGATGTTTTCTAATTGTTATCCTCTAACTTGGCAATTTGAAGCAGGATTTGTCTAGGATACATAAGATGCATTTGTCTATAGGTCCTGCATAAATCCTGCTAGTCTCATACTCATTCCTGTCTCCCTTACCTATGGTTGAGACCAAGTGTTATGTTACCTCTTATACTAAACAGTAAGATATAAAAGCTGCTTTTTGTCTGGAAATGTTTTTCACCTACAACATTTCTCTGTTGTAAATACAAATCAGTTATGTTTTTCCTCATAATTTACTTTTCTTTCTTTTTTCTAATCACTCTGATTTCTCAATGCAAATCGTATGGGGGATTTCTTGTTTGGCTTCTTTAAAGCCATCAAAGCTTCATACAGATTTTCTTCTTTATAAAAATGATACTTTCAAAGTAATGATGATACTTTAACTTTTTCCAACTTATTTTCATTCTGAATTAACTTTTTAAAATTCAGTTCCTAAATAATGCTGACCTTACACCCTAAGGTAGTACTAAACATCCTCTCAGAATGAGGAAATTTTAAATTTGAGTTTACTTTTTTTAGATTCTTTTTTTTATTGGATTTTTAATTTACATTTCAAATGTTATCTCCTTTCCCAGTCCTCCCCACTGAAAATCCCCTATCACATCATCCTCTGCTTCTTTCTATGAGGGAGTTCACCCACCCACCCACCCATTCTCACCTCCCCACCCTGGCATTCCCCTCCACTAGGGCATCAAGTCTTCAGAGGACCAAGGGCCTCTCCTCTTACTGATGTCAGACAAGGCCATCCACTGCTACATATGCAGCTGAAGCCATGGGTCACTCCATGTGTACTCTTTGTTTGGATGTTTAGTACCTGGGAGCTCTGGGGATCTGATTGTTTGCAAACTCCTTTAGCTCCTTCAGTCCTTTCTCTAACTCCTCCATTGGGGACCCTGTGCTCAGTCCAATTGATGGCTGCTAGCATCTATCTATCAGGCTCTGGCAGAGCCTCCAAGGAGACAGCTATATCAGACTCCTGTCAGCAAGCAGAGACTGAAGGAAAAGCCAACCAGAGACTGCCCCACCTGGGGATCCATCCCATATACAGACACCAAATCCAGACACTGTTGCAGATGCCAATAGTTCATTTTTAAAAAGGATACTTCATATTCTTTCTGATCTGCACCCAAGCACTGAGCAAATATTGGGCTACAGCTCTGCACCCAATCCTACAAAACCCAGAGGAGGCAAGGCTACCAGGGGTTCTAACCCCAGCAGTATCTTAGGTAAGGAGACACCATCACCTGCCCGAAACAGGGAGTAACTGGGACCCTCTGGGACCCAGAAATTCACACCTGGCCAGGGGCACTGGTTCCTTCAGGTCTGTACCTGAGCACTGGCAGATCTTGGACTTCAGCTCTAACCCCAGCAGCAACAACTACCCTAAACAGTTCTGACACAACCAAGATAATAGGAAAGACAGGCTCCTGTCAGAGACAGCAAAGGTAGCACTAAAGACAACCAGATATCAAAAGGCAAGAGCAAGAGCATAAGCATCAGTAATCCAGGGTACTTGGCATCATGAGAACCTTGTTCTCCCACAATGGAAAGTCCTAAATGCCCTATCACACGAGAAAAGCAAGATCCAGGTTTAAAATCACTTCTAATGATGGTGATAGAGGACTTTAAGAAGCATATAAATAATACTCTCAAAGAAATTGAGAAGAAGACAGGTAACAAGGTAGAAGTCCATAAAGAGGAAACACAAAAATCCCTTAAAGAATTACAAGAAAACACAACCAAACAGGTTAAGAAATTGAACAAAACCTTCCAGGACAAAAAAATGGAAGTAGAAACAATAAAGAAATCACAAAGGGAAACTACCCTGGAAATAGAAAACCTAGGAAAGAAATCAGGAGTCATAGATGCAAGCATTACCAACAGAGTAGAAGTGATAGAAGAGAATCTCAGGTGCAAAAAATACTATACAAAATAAAGACACAACCATCAAAGAAAATGCAAAGTGCAAAAAGTTCCTAACCCAAAACATCCAGGAAATCCAGGACACAATGAGAAGACAAAACTTAAGGATAATAGGTATAGATGAGGGTGAAGATTCCCAACTTAAAGGACCGATAAATATCTCCAACAAAATTATAGAGAAAAACTTTCCTAGTCTAAAGAATGAGATGCCCAAAAACATACAAGAAGCCTACAGAACTCCAAATAGACTAGGCCAGAAAAGAAATATGTCATATCATATAAGAATCAAAACACCAAATGCACAATGCAAAAAAAAAATATTAAAAGCAGTAAGGGAAAAAGGCCAAGTAACATATAAAGGCAGACCTACCAGAATCACACCAGATTTCTCACCAGATACTAGCAAAAGTCAGAAGATTCTGGACAGATTTCATACAGACCATAAGAGAACACAAATGCCAGACCAGGTTACTATACCCAGCAAAACTCCCAACCACTATAAATGGAGAAACCAAGATATTCCATGACAAAACCGAATTTACACAATATCTTTCCACAAATCTAATGTTACAAAGGATAATAGAAGGAAAATTCCAAAACAAGGAGGGAAATTATACCCTAGAAAGAGCAAGAAAGTAATCTCCTTCCAAAAAATTCAAAGAAGTTAGCCACATAAACATAATGCCACCAATAATAACAAAAATAACAGGAAGCAACAATCTCCTTTCCTTAATATCTCTTAACATCAATGGACTCAATTCCCTGAAAAAAAAAAGACGTATTCACATGCTCCACTATGTCCTTATTATAATAGCTAGAAGCTAGAAAGAACTCAGATGTCCTTCAACAGAGGAATGGATACAGAAAATGTGGTACATTTACAAAATGGAGTACTACTCGGCTATTAAAAACATGAGTTCATGAAATTCTTAGGTAAATGGATGGAACTGGAAAATATCCTGAGTGAGGTAACCCAATCACAAAAGAACACACATAGTATTCGCTCACTGATAAGTAGATATTAGCCCAAAAATTTCCCAATACACAAATCACAGACCACATGAAGCTCATGAAGAAGAAAGACTGAAGTGTGGGTGCTTTGGTCCTTTTAGAATGAGTAACAAAATACTCAACCAGAGCTCCCAGGGTCTAAACCACCATCCTGGGAGCACATAGTGAAGGACCCATGGCTCCAGGTGTATAGGTATTTGAGGATGGACTTATCAGGCATCAGTGGAAGAGGAGGGCCTTGGTCCTCGAATGTTTGGATGTCCTAATGTTGGTGAATTTGAGAGCAGGGAGGCAGGAATGGGTGGATGTGGGGGGGCACACCCTCATAGAAGTAGGAGGAGGGTGGTGGGATAAGGGGTTTGGGGGGGGTAATGGGAGAGGGGATAACATTTGAAAGGTAAATAAATTAAATATTCAATAAATAAAAACAGATAATGGATCTTGCAATTGTAGTCAAGCAGTTGAGACTTTTGGTCAACTATTTATTATGGGGATTCCTTATAATCCTCAAGGACAAAGTATTGTGGAACTTTAAAACAATTTCTTTATAAAATAAAAAAGTGGGAGATATATACCCAAACACCACAAATTTACTTAAATCATAATCTTTTTATTTTAATTAAAAAAAAAAACCTTGGATGCCAAGGAACTTTCTGCTGAGTGTCTATGGTACCCTTCAACTAGCCATAAGTATGCCTAGGTGAAAAGGAGGGATCCATTTACAGGCATATGGCATGATTCTGACCAAGTATCTAATATGGGGAAGAGGGCATGTTTGTGTTTTTACTGCAGGATGCTATAGGAACATGGTGGCTGCCAGAATGATTGGTGAGACATGCTCTTGCTGAGACAAAGAATGATGCTGACCTGTGAGCTTGCTGAGTTCCCTAACCAGGGTGACTGGGAAGCTGTATTGGACATATGTTTCTGACTCACCTTTGTTTGCCTATATTCCAGATTTGACAAGCTGCTTTGCCTCGAGTTTTTAGACCTTGTGGGGCAGAGAATCAAAAAGAGAATTATAAGGTCTCTTGTATTATTCTTAAAGGTGACCAACTATTAGGACTCAATCATGTACTGCTCTATAAATCAATCCAATGTTGGAAATAACAGTCTACATTTCAAAGGCTGGAACTGGACATTTTCAGAGACATACTCAGAAGTTAGCTACAGTTCTCTATGATGTTATGATACCAAGAGATAAAGTTGGGACAGGATCTCGATTTCAAACAAGGGTTAGTGCATGTTTTAAGGTTCTTTTAATTAATGAGCTAAAATTGGTTTTGTCTCTTCTACAGTATTCATTGTAAGTTGCATTGACTGTAAAATTTCTAATTGTGTTAGTGTGTTGAAACCTGGCATGTCTGTCACTGGGGTCTATCAACCAGCTTTTGTCTTACTGCCCTGAGTATTAGAAAACCTTTATTCTCTGAAAAAAAAAAAAGCTTGGAAGTGCTGGAAGAAGTGAGTTAGGCTTTAAGCAGAAGCAAGAGGGTAGTAGGCTTGATTATTGCTGGTATAACAGCTTTAATTTCATTAATTGCTAGCACCACTGCTTCTGCAATAGCATTGACACAAGGAATTAAGACAACTACTTTTGTTAACCATCTAGCAAAAAAATGTTACTAATATATTGAGTATACAAAAGGATTTATATAGGTGTCTTGAACAACGGATAGATGCTCTATTACCTATTCAAATTATCTGAAGGAGGTTCAGGATTCAAGAGTTAGGAGCCATCTCAAGTGTCAGGACAAATATTATTGGAGTAGTGTTACTTCTAAAATTTACAATGATTGTCATTATAATTAGAAAAATGTTCAAAGACACCTGTAGGATATTTGGCATAACCCTAACACCTCTCCGGGTGTGTTAAGTTTGCATAGTGATATTATGAATTTAAAGAATGCTGCTCTTTGAGCTTTGATGTTGCAGATAATGCCAATAAAATTATCCATGGCCTGAGGTCAGTATTTCCATTTTGGTCAAACCTCAGAAGTGGCGTATATAGCTTCATCATGCTAGTCCTTCTTGTCCTGGGATTACTTTTATTCCTGCTCATCATCTTAAAGCTTGTCTATAACTATACCAACAGGCTGGTAGCCAAAGTACATGACATGAAACTGAAAAAAACTGAAAATGGACTCCTAGACAGAGTTATTAATTTAACAGGCTGGCAAGTCAAGGATGGGTAAGATCCTGCACAGAGTCTTACCAACCTAAGACAGAAGTGCATTACATATGATAGTGCATATTCCAGAACTTATTGTCTTGCTTGTTCCTTGACTATTTGCATCTATTTTATTGCTAGTTTCTCAACCTAGAACTGACCTTAATATTTACATGTAATTTAAACAGTATAAATGCAAAAAAGGGGGAAGGATGGGATAGGGGATTAATGGGGGGGGGAATTGGAAAGGGACATGACATCTGAAATGTAAATAAATAAAATATTCGAGTTTATAAAAAAAGCTACTGATGCAATAAAAAGTTTAAAAATCCAAAAAAAGTATACTTCAATTAAGAAATGTTTCCACCTCATAATGACAGCTATTAAGAGAGTATTTGACTTGAAGAGAAACTCAGGCTACAATCTTTTATCCTCAGATTTGAATTTAATTCTCTGTGGTAAGTGTGGTAAGCAGAAGGCTCTGCTTTTATCATGATTGGTATTTGGTTTCTTTTTCCATGGAAGTGTTCCATTTAAGGTTATAGTGGCCTCTTATTGTGAATTCCTTTAGGATTATTGAAAATATATGCCTGGAAATTAAAAAGAATGCGTATGCTTCTCAGTGACACACCATTGTATAATGTTTTTCTCTCAAATACTAGACATAATAGACAATGGACAATGATATTTTTTAACTGAAAATTAACCACCCCCAAACAATACCACAAAATAGAGTTCTAAATAAAATTGCCAAAATAGAGGTGAACATTATAAAATGTTTTGAATGCTTTCACACTACAGACCAATTATATAGCAGGTATTTACTTAAAATAATATATTTCTTATATAGAAATACTGCCCCTAATAACATTAAGACTAGCCCAGTGGCAAAATTATGATCATTTTCACTACTATACAACCAGCTGATAGAAACAATGGTTCTAGTTCTTAAATGTGATGTTCTCTGTTTTATCAATATTTTTCTTTGAATTGCAATACTGACATAAAACAAATTGAACAAAATTATAGTTCTCTTTTATGCAGCCATCTAGAGGTGCATTAAGGATGATCTTGGAGGAGTTGGGGAAGGGGAAAACATAATCAAAACATTTGGTATGAATAAAGTTTAAAAAAAGTTAGAAAAAGTAAGAAAATTTTGTTGTATTTTATACAAATCTAACATGAGATCTTGGTATCAAAGACATTTTATGATTTAAGGGCAATATGTATGTAAAGTTTACAAGAGGTGTTGACTAATTTTAGTTTATTTGTTTTGATGCTGTTCTGTTCTGTTCTGTTCTGTTCTGTTCTGTTCTGTTCTGTTCT
>NW_021604841.1:1425448-1444928 GCF_004785775.1 Grammomys surdaster
CTGTTCTGTTCTGTTCTGTTCTGTTCTGTTCTGTTCTGTTCTGTTCTGTTCTGTTCTGTTCTGTTCTGTTCTGTATTTCTGTGAACCTGACACTACTCTCTAGACTTGTATAGGAAGAAAGAGCTTCAGTTGATGATTGAACTGGTCTGTTTTTCTATTGTATGAGACCTCTTCTTTATATGCAATTGATATTATGTGTCCATTCTTAGCTGTCTCATCCATAGGTGGGTGAGTCTGGATGGTATGAAAAAGCTAACTGAACAAGTCAATAAGTGTGCCTGAAAGCAACATTCCACCAGCTTTTCTGCTTTGAATTCATGACCTATTTGCATTCCTCTCCTGCTTGAAGTCAGAAGTAATCCTCCTCAAATATAGATTGTGATCTGGAAATATAGTCCCAATTAGCCATCTCCTTCCCTTGTTGTTTTTGGTAGGAATACCTTATTGCAGCAACAGAGATCAAACTAGAACAGGAGGAAACAAAATCTTTAGGAAACTGATTCAATTAGAAGATATTCAGGTAATAACGGGTATGGTCTCCAAGGAAAACATGGAGATCTAGCATCATGCTCTTTTTCTCCGTTTGCTTCTGACTAATGAATTGAATGGTTTGCACTGTCACACTATTATCCTTATTGTCATCTGGTTCCTTCTTTGTTTGGCCCAAACAGAGGAGGTTTTTCTGAATTTGGCCTAGAACTCCAAGCCTATAATCCAACATAAATATAAGTATGTCAGGTATTTTGTTATTATAGTGGTAATCCTACTGGTACAAAGATTAATAATAAAAGAAGATCAACAGATGTAATGTTAGTGAACAATTAAAAGCCTTTGCTTATGATTCTTTCTTGGCATGAAGTAAGACCACATAATCCTTTGCATAGACAATAAGTTCTTGAAAATAGATTAAATGATAAAGAAAAGTGTTATGGTTGTGAGATGAAATGTATGCAAAAGGTGACAGATTGAATAGACTAAGTTGCTTACCTGAAAGTAAGAATGCATGGGACGAAATTGAAACTTTAGAAAGCAGGTCCACATAGAACAGAGATTATCTTGTTTTTAGTTCTCTCGACTGGCAAATCAATAGCAATGTTAAAATTTACAGTCGATATGCATGTGTCATGTACAGTTTTTGACTAATTATTAATGGATGAACTGCTGATTATTAAACTTATATAAGAAGTTCATGTACAATTCAATGTGAAGGGTAGAACAAATAAGACTTAGAAAGTTGGACAGGAACCTTTTTCTGAAACAAGAAAATACCACACACCAGGAAGAATGGTTGCTACAAGGTACATACTTTAATCCAAAACAACAGTGTTTCCTTTTTTTTTTTTTTTTTTTTAGGTTATAGCAATTTACTTCACATAGGAACAGTATATTTCAGGACTACAATTTTTATTGACTATCAACAAAAATAATTTGTACAGAAAACCCAAAGGCAATCATACAGAATAGCATGTAAAATGTGCAAATATACTTTAAAATGAAATTATTGTGTAGCACTTGCAAGGTAGAACTGCATAGCAATTCTAGTTAACCTAGAAATTGTTTGCAGGTAGTCAATGCAAATGTCCAAGGCACAACTAAGAGTTGATTCACAAGTGGGGAACACACACACTCAGATGTATTTGAAGACATTAAAATAACATGATGGTATGTTTATATTTTATTACTTAATGAGACATCAGTTTGTCTCTAAAGCTCCATTAAATACCACATTGAGAATGTTTGTGTGGTTAGGAAAAACTGCTCCCTGAACTTAAAAGTAAAAGACAGGCCTCTCACCATCCTCTATTTAAAAAGTTATGTATACATATGTACACACGTACCCACGTCATCCACAGGACACACCCCAAAGTCCGAAAGGAAGCCATTTTCCTACTAAACGTTCCCATTACAGTATTTCATGACAATTCTCAAAAAAAATGTCTACTTCTTTGCCACCTCTTTTGGTCAATCTTGGCTACATAAAACACTGACATAGACAAGGCAAAGATGATAACTGATCCCAAAAGTCGAGTGCATAGTGGAAAGAGTCATGGAGTTATAAGAGCCTGCTACCTTTAAGGAAGTGTTTCCTTTTCACATGATAAACTATGCAACTTTTAGGACACTGATTTGTAGTCTAGACCTTAAAGCCATGGAGACAAGAGGTGAAGAAACAAACAAACAAAACAAAAGAAAACAAAACAAAAAACAAGGTTTATTTCATGACATAACACAAAAAGAAGAAAGATGGAGACACTTCATGATCACAACGTTTGGTTGATTTTACTCACTGAAGCAAACACAGAAACAAGGATGAAGTATAGAATGGTACATTAACAAACATATGCTGAAATCATCTACATGCCTGGGCTCCTGCTAACTAAGCAAGGAAATACCTGCTGCTTTGCAATGTCTGTTAATCAATGGTCTCATTAAAGTTACTTCTCACATGAATGATTTAAGTTCCTTGACTTAGGTTAGAGACTGAAATCTGAGAAAGTGTATATACAAGGAGAATTCTCAGAGTAACAGCTGAATACTGTGTCTTCTCTGAAGTCTTATCTTAAAACATGATCCCTAGTGTATTGGGAATAGAGCTGAGAGCTTTGCAGGCTGGAGTGGAGATCTCAGGTATGGGATATGATCCCTTTATGAAGTGAACTAAAAAGCTATCTTTGTGCACATATTTTCTTTTCCTTTTTCCATATTTTTTATTCTCTCATAGATAAATCCTCACTACATTCCCACTTATTCACCTCCTCACAGCACCCTCTCCACTCTCCCCAAGATCCTCTGCTCCTCCATTTTCTTTTAGAAAAGAGAAGAACTTCCAGTAATATCAATCAAACATGGCATAATGTGCAAAAAGACTAAGTGTAAACTCTAATATCAGTGTTGGATAAGGAGGAAAAACATTTCATGGGGTAGGCAAAGAGTCAGAGATACCCCCACTACCACTCTAAGGTGTTCCACAAAAATCACAAATCAGACAACCACAGCATGTGTGCAGAAGCACTAGTTCAGACATAAGGCTGCCACATAAGTCTCAAATAGTCATAGCTTTAAAAAAATGTGATCTGATGGTATTTGGCATGACAATTGAGATGGCTCCTTACTCTTAAACTCTGAACATCCTTCCAATAATTTGAATATGATAAAAAGCATCAATCCATTGTTCCAAATGTCTATCTAAATCCTCTTGTATATTTAACACATTAGTAACATTTGATGCTAAATGATTAACAAAAGTAGCTGTATTAACTTCTTGTGTCAAAGCAATTGCAGAAGCCATGGTGCTAGCAATCAATGTAATTAAAACTGTTATACCAGCAATAATCAAGCCCAATACCCTCTTGCTTCTGCTTCATATTAGTTCTAAAATCTACAGTGGTAGTCATTTTAATTAGGAAAAGGTTTAAAGACACTTGCAGTGTGTTTTTTGCATAGTGAGCTTATGAATGTAAAGAATGTTGCTCTGCTGAGAGTTGATGCAGCAGATACTGCTGATAAAATTACCCATCGCCTGAGGTCAGTATTTCTATTTTGGTCAAACTTCAAGAATGGCATATATAGCGTGATAATGCTGGCCCTTTTTGTCCTGGGAATATTTTTATTCCTGCCAATTGTATTAAAGCTTGTCATAACAACATCAACATGTTGGCAGCTAAAGTACATGGCTTGAAGCTGAAAATGGAGCCCAAGACAGAGTTATTAATTTAACAGGCTGGCAAGCCATGGATGGGTAAGATTCTGCACAGAGCCTTACCAACCTAAGACAGAAGTGTATTGCTTTGGATAATGCATATTCCATGACAGATAAGGAAGGCATTCCTGGCAGAATGACCTAAGACAGGCTCAGTCTTGTAATTTATGAAATAAAATTGGGGGAGAGATAGAGAGCTTTTGAGGCTGCTTAGCAAGAATCTTACATGGGCCAAAAAGAATGAAATGGGCTGCTTGGCAGGAATATGACATTGGCCAAGGACAAGGAAATGGGCTTCAGGCAGGAATCTGACATTAGGCTAGAATAAAGAAGTAATTTCAGGCAGGTATCTAAATCTTAGGCTAGAACAAAGAAGTAATTTCAAGCAGGAATCTAAATATTAGGCTAGAACAAGGAAGTAGGATTCAGACATGAAAATGACTTTGGGCTAGGATGGGGAAGTTGGCTCAGATGTTTTAGTCATCCTGACAACCCCTTAGAAACTGTGATCAAGGGAGTGTTCCTGGAAATTTGTTTATTGTCTTCCTTGTTCCTTGACTATTTGTGTTTATTGTCTTTCTTGTTCCTTGACTATTTGCATCTATTGTATTGCTAGTTCCTCAACCTAGAACTGACTTTAATACTTGTATGTAATTAAAATGGTATAAAAGCAAAACGTAGGAGGGGTGAGGGAATAAGGTTTCTAGGGAGGGGAAATGGGGAATGGGAATGACATCTGAAATGTAAATAAATAAAATATCCAATAAAAAATGTGATTTGTAAATCAGGAAGTAGCTCTCAGTTAGCAACCAGACCTAGTAATCTATGATATCATGTTGGCAACACATATATTTACAAAATATTAGCAGGGACATGTGTTTGGGATATCAGAAGAATTGAAGAAAAGTGACTAAGAAGTAGATATGACCAAAAACATTGTACACAAGCTTTCAATTTTGAAAGAATAACTGCAAAGTATTATTTAAATAAAATTTTCAGAAGAAAGGCTCTCTCTCTCTGTGTGTGTGTATGTGTGTGTGTGTGTGTGTGTGTGCTTGAAATCTAGGGACTGTAAATTGTTAGCATGTTATACAGAGTTTTTAAATTGATGTAAATATGTAGTGATCAAAAAGACAGAGAGAGAAATTTACCTTTCTAAGAGTAAGAAGAAATTGTAAAAAGCTATTATGAACTTTTATAAGCTGTATCTTTCATTTATATAATATGTAACACATAGAATAAAAGTATATAGAATAAATATAAGAAAAACAATGTGGAATTTTTTTTAGTATACGTAGTAAATTTAAATATATCTCCACAAACTGAATGGACAAAATGCTTCATTGATTTAAGTAATAATGCAAAATATATTCTTGTATTTGTATAAATATAGTGGCTAAGATATTAACCATAATACCTATTTTTCAGTCTTTGCTCATGAAAAACTATGTTTTTATGAGATATATCTTTGGTATTTGTTAAACCAATTTTATAAGAAAAAAATCTTCCTATTAGTTTTAATTTTATAGAAATTCCTTTCTACTCAAACTTTTTGTGTAGTGTAGTTCTGTAGATATTACAGATGTCTTGTAAAATAAATGTTCAGATTCTACATAGGTAAATAGTAACGATGAATAGAGAATATACAGCCTTGTCTCACTGAAAACATTCACTACAAAGCCAGTTTAAATGCAGTCAAATTTCCCCAGTTACAAAGAATTGTCATATGATCTGTAAACTGATATAACAAAGCTAGATTTTACAATGTTACTCAATTGAGAATTGTTGGTGTCTGATGGAGTGTACTTCTCAATTAATAGCTAAAATCAAATCAGAAAATTTAAAATACATATCAATTATTAGATGAGACTCCATGGTTAACACACCTGACAAGGAGCTATGACTGGCACACAACAAATTATGTTTGAAAGATAATAATGTGAGTTTTATTCTTGATTAAGAAGGAAAAACGATTTTCTATCTATATGGTGAAATTTCTTAAAAGAATAAGGACAAGTTCTTCTGTTATGAGAAGAGGATGGAGTATCCTCATTAGATTATGAATAGGTCATTGACAGATGGATAGAGTCTCACCAGCCTCATGCTCGAGTTCTTCCTGAAGACCCAGACATTGGCAGAAAATTCATGTATGTACTGCAAGGTTAATCACATTACTTTAAATTAATTTAATTAAAACACTAAATTATGTGTGTTAACATAATTGAAATGAATGTAATTTAATTGATTACATTATTCAAGTGGATATACATATATATGTGACAAAATATATGTGTAGTTTTCTGTTATAGCTATATTCTAAGCATTTACCCAGTTTTGTAATAATGACTGAGTGTCTTCTCACTTGCTATCAATATATACTTCTTAGGCAAGCTAATATAATGATTATAGCTGCTCTTATACTCATTAAGATATTTCCTATTTAGTATCAATATGATTCATTAATATTTAAGATGATATTCATTTTATGTTAAGTTATAAAAGATATCTCATTAAAAGGTTATAAATATACAATTAAAATACAGAATAAAAATTATAAGAAAATGGTATGCAATACAATATTACAAAATATTTGAATATTTCCTATATTAATATAAATATCAATATCACTTGCTGTAGCAAGATGTGTACTTTGTTTAACATTTTCAGTAGTCATAAGTCATATTTAAAACTGACTATTTACAATGAATTCAGCTTAGTCCTCCTATAATCAATCTAAAGGTATTGACAGTGGATACTTGTCATCATATTGACAATTTAGTTAGTCAAAACTTACACTGTGTGCTACAATTCATTTCATAAAATTGAAAGCATTGACTACGTGGCAAGCACCACTCTATTATGTTAAAACAAAGTGGCAATAAAGTAAATATTCCTGTTTTTTTCAAGTTTATATTCTTGAAGAACATGATAAGAAATGTTTATGTGTGTGAGATAGAAGTTAGTGATAAATAACAATTCCACACATAAAAACTGATATGAAATAATTGGAGAAAGAAAATATTTGTGACAATAGTTGAACAATAAAAGAGATTTTCCTGAAAAGACTCTATTTGAAAAAAACTTTATTCTCAGGTTACACTTAATGGTAGAAGGGAAAACCACATTGAAAAGTTGGACTGTTGAGAGGATTCAAATTAGAACAAGGTCATCTCATAATGATTCAGCCAAGGGCATTTCGAAACAGGAAAGTTCAAATTCACTCATTGTGACAAGAAAATTACAAATAGTTTGTAATTTGATATGATGATGATTGTCCTCATTTATGTGTGCATGTTCTCCTGTGTGAATGTTGTTTAAATATGTAAGCTTTGACTAACTGGGATCTGTGTGTTGTGGTCTCACGTGTACTGGGATTACTAGAACACCATAACACATAATTACGTTTTTTGTGGATTTCTGCTTAGTTAGTTACTTAGTTAGTTAATTAGTTAGTTAGTTAGACAGATTGTTGGTTAGCTAGTTTTTAAAAGTGATTCTAGTGATCTGACTTAAATATCATATTATAAGAAAAGTAGTTTAATGACCAAGAATCTTGCCAGCCTTTTCTATAAGATTAGGAGAGATGGATTTTTTAAACTACTTTCAGCTAAAAGTTGCCAACAATTTATGAAATGCTTCTATTTTTCATTTACCTTGCACAATCAGAGAAATATAATTTCTAATGATGGAATGGAATAAATGCAATTTGTTACAGAAAAATATTGGAAGATCAGTTATAACTGTCAATTTGGTATTCACAAAACTGCATAGAAAAGGCTATACATATATTGTTATATGAGAATGACTCTGCTATTCAGTGATATCCACATGAAAATATCTGTGAGCAAACAGCTTAAGAAACTTGTAAGCAAACAAATAACATTTGTTAAGTATTCCTAAAAAACAGACAAAAATTAACAAAAACTGTAGATTATGTATGATCCCTTGTGTTAACTGGGAAACTAATAGAACTTCAGAATTGCCTAGGAAGAAGGCATCTTAGCATATCTTAGGGAGATTTTTCAATTAGATTAATTTAGGCAGAAAAACCTGCTAATTTGGGATGGCACTGTTCCCTGGTGGAACTCCCACTATATAAATGGAGAAAAGAAATTGAGCAGAATGTACACATTTTTCTCTGACCTTAAATGTGATGAATTTAAGGTGACTAACTCAAATTTCTACTCACATGCCTTGCCTGCCATGAGGGGCCGTACACTTGAACTGCAAACCACACAAAGTGGTGTATCTCTGAATTTACTTTTGCCAGAGTAACAAGAAAATATATTAGAACATTATATAAATCACTTATAATTAGTATACACTAAACTGTTGATATCAAAACTGTTAGGAGAATGCAAATGGATCCTTAGATATTTGTATATTGCTTGTAAGAGTCACTAACAATTAACACTTTTAAAAAACACTTGAGTTTTAAAATGTTTCAGTGGGTGATCATAATGCATCAATGTGTCTGTGACTTATACATATTTATATACCTGAATGGTGTAGAATAGCAAAAATTGTGAAAATCTTCAGTAACTTTATATCGTTATTAAAATTTTGTATTCATAATACATTATCAATTATATCTCACTGACATTGTTTTGTTAGGAAGAAAGAGGTTCATCTAGAGTATGAAGGAGATGAGGGAAGATAATGATGGTCTCAATTTTGTAAAATGTTAAAATATAGCACAATAAAATAAAAACAAAACATAAAAAATGAAAATTCAGCTAAAAATTACATTTTTATTTGATTAAAATAACAGGGAAATATCAAATACTTGGACAATACTACAAGAGAATTTCAAAATAAAATTTTCTTTACCTAGAAACATTTGCCCCACTCTCAGTTTTAAAGAAGGAGCTCACAGCACTCATTTTGCACTAGGCTTTCTAAACTGTGTACCAAAACCGAGTGAACTAATCATCTTGTGAAGAAAGCTTAATGCAAAAATACAGGCACATCAGTCAGTAGAATTTTATTACAAAGATGGAATCAAGGAAAGATGAACCTAGTTCAGAGATAGTTATACAGTTAGATGCTTCATAAATTTGGAATTGAGCCAGGTGCTGGACTTAAGTAACACCATGTAAACAATGAGTATATAAGACAGAAAAAAAATGAGGAGTTACAAAATATATTGAGAATTGTGTCACTTGTTAACTTAAAAAATCTGAAGAAGGGAACATGATTTTCAGAAAATATGAAAGACCAAGCTGGCTTCTACTGACAATGTTAAATTAATTAATGTTAAATATTTACTCATATTTACCTAACTATCTTTACTTGAGAAATGCTTTACAGAATTAACAAAGGTGTATAATAAAGCAACCAGTAATGCACGTAGACCAAGGAGGATGAGGACAGGGCTTGGGGCCAACTCTGTACAATCATTACAGGAGCTGATTTCTCATTAGCTCACTCTACCCATGGTAGACAGAAGGGCACATTCCCAAGAGTCAGATTTGTTAATTACTAAAATTAGCAATTATCAAATGAAGTAAAACGTGTTTTAATTCAGGTAGTCTCAAAGGAAATGGGCAGATTCTCAACTAACTACAATGATTTCCATTTGCACAATTCTATCATGTTGAAGTGACTGTATCTTTAGGCAATTATTAATTTTGCTTACTAGGAGTTGGTGTATATTTTAGTTACTGGTCAAGCTTAGTTAGAGCTGGATTATTTTAAGAACCTTGTGAATTTTAAAAAATCTTTTTGTGCAGTTAGTTCATTATTTGTGCAACTTGCATTATTCTAATATTTCTTGGGTTCTTTGTTTCATTTTATTTACATATTATTTTAAGACAGGCTCAGATTTTGTAGACCTGTCTGACTTAGAATCATTAGGTAGTCCAAACTAGACTAGAATCCAATAATTTCTTGTCTATGCCTCAAGAGTGTTAAGATTATATGAATAAGATGTGATTCCTGATTTATAAACTTCTTTTAAAAACTGTTTAAAGTTTCCCTGATAAATTGATCAGAAAATTACATGTCTTCACTCCATGAGAAGCATCCTCTATCGTTTAGCCTGATAGACTAATGTTGGCATTTCACAAAAAAATACTTAAAATGTATTGAATCAACTATTTTATACTGGTCTTTATTTAATATTTCTAATATACAGTCACTCTTGAACTAACAGTTAACATATTCTTAAATAATTGTAACATGTTCATAGTTTGTCACTGGACTTATTATTTCCTTAGCAGAGTGTTGAAACATTTTCAATTTTCCAAGACTTATAAATATATGTATAAAATATAAACATATATGTTTAAATATATGTTTAAAATATAAATACTGGCTATTGTATCTAAATCTATTATTTAGTCTGTTAAAAGCCAAATTTTCCTTTTTTAAATTAAGCTTTTCTTTTCTATAATTCCTATTTTATCATTTCGTATGCTTTCCATTTCTCTGCTTAAATCATTTCTCTCAATTTTGTAGCCTCTTTATAGTAAAGCATAAAATAAAACTTTCTGATTTCTTTTTAAAATTTATTCTTTCAGAGTTATGCACGTGAGTACAATTTGTTATGATCATAGTCATCCTCAGTTTCCCTAATACTGCTTCCCCAGCTCCGCTAGTACAACACTACTGACTTCATGTCTCCTCTTCTTTCTCCTTATCTTTAATTTTTTATTTAATATTGTGTTATTAGAATTGCACAAATGTCAACAGGTGTGGGTCATCCCTAGATGACTATTAACCAGTCAGTAGCTACAACATCAAATAGACCATCACTGAACTCCATTTTACTCTCAGTTTCCTACATTTTTTTTGTCCCCTCTCCTTTGATGCTCCTTGGATTTCTTTTGAGGTAATGAAAAGGATGATGTGAATGACTGGACAAGGTGAAGAGATTAACTGACTGAGAACACACATCACTAAGTGAGCAATTTTTCATTTCTATCTGAAAATTCCAACTTATTATTTATTATTTGTTTATTCAATTGAAAATAGATTCTTCTCACATAAAATTCTTCCCAACTGTAATTTCCCCTACATCTTGTCTTCCCAGGTCCCCTCACCACCTCCCCTCTCTCCAAGATCTACTCCCCAACTGTATCTCTTTGGAAAGTAAGAGGCTTCTAACAGAAAACAATCAAATACAACAGAACAAGACACAACAAAGCAAGGAAAAAGACCTCGTTTTAAAGATGGATAAGGCAACCAGATAGGGTAAAAAGACTCCCAGTAGCAGGTTAAAAACAAAGTCAGATACAAACACTCCCACTGTTAGGAGTCCTATAAAAATATCAAGATAAAGTCCATAACATATAAACAGAAGACCTGAAGCAGAGGACCTCTTGCAGCTAAAGAATCTGTGAGTGCATATGACATATGAGCCTTGCTTAGTTGATTCAGTGGGCAATGGTCTCCTGGTGTCTTCCATAACCCAGAGACATAAAGTTGAACCAAACAACTGTTTACTTATTTTTTGAGATTTATTTTTTAATTATTTCTTTTAATTTTTGCAACTGTAATATAATTATATCATTTCAACATTTCATTTTTTCTTTTGGCTTATTTACTTATTTATTTATTTACACTCCAGATTTTATTCCACCCACCCCTGGTCTACCCTCCAACTGTCCCACATCTCACACTTCCTCCCCACTTCTCTGTCTCCACGAAGATGTCCCCACCTCACACCCACCACCCCACCTGACCTCTAAATTCTCTAGGGTCTCCAGTCTCTTGGAGGTTAGGTACACCATCTCTGATTGAACACAGACCCGGCTGTCTTCTGCTGTATATTTGTTGAGGAACTCATATTAGCTGGTGTATGCTGACTTTTTGGTGGTCCAGTGTTTGAGAGATCTTGGGAGTCCAAATTAATTGAGATTGATGGTCTTCCTACAGTGTCGTCCTACTCCTCAGCATCTTTCAGCCAGCCTTTCCCCAATTCAACTACAGGGGTCAACAGCTTCTGTTCACTGGCTGGGTGCAAATATCTTTATCCGACTCTTTCAGCTGCTTGTTGGGTCTTCCAGAGGGCAGTCATGATAAGTTCCTTTTTGTGAGCATTCCATAGCCTCAGTAATAGTATCAGGCCTTGGGACTTACCCTTGAACTAGAACCCACTTTGGATCTATTGCTGGACCTTCTTTTCCTCATGTTAAAAGTATTGGAGGGATCAGGAATTCAAGGCCCATACGTAAACATAATAAAAACAAGTTACTGCAAACCAACAGCCAACATGAAATTAAATGGAGACATACTTGAATCAATCCCACTAAAATCAGGGACAAGACAAGGATGCCCACTCTCCTCATATCCATTTAATATAGTACTCGAAGAGCTAGCTAGAACAATAAGACAACAAAAAGACTTCAAGGGAATACAAATTAGAAAAGAAGAAATAAAGATCACTATTTGCAGATGATATGATAGTTTATATAAGCAACCAAAAAAATTCTACCAGAGAATTTCTCCAGCTAATAAACAACTTTAGCAAAGTGTCTGGATATAAAATTAACTCAAATAAATCAGTAGCCTTCCTTTATACAAATGATAAACAGGCTAAGAAAGAAATTAGGGAAACAACTCCCTTCACAATAGCCGCAAATAGTATAAAATATCTTGGGGTAATTCTAACTAAACAAGTAAAAGACTTGTGTAATGATAACGTCAAGTCTCTTAAGAAAGAAATCAAAGAAGATCTTAGAAAATGGAGACATCTCCCATGCCCATGGATTGGCAGAATTAATATAGTAAAAGTGGCCATCTTACCAAAGGCAATCTATAGATTCAATGCAATTCCCATCGAAATCCCAACACAATTCTTCAAAGACATGGAAAGAGCAACTCTCAAATTCATCTGGAAAGGCAAAAAACTCAGAAAAGTGAAAACAGTTCTTAACAATAAAACAACAGCTGAGGGAATCATCATCCCTGACCTCCTTTACTACAGAGCAATAGTAGTAAAAACTGCATGGTATTTGTACAGAGACAGAGACATTGATCAATGGAATAGAATTGAAGACACATTTATGGACACTTGATTTTTGACAAATATGCCAAAAATATACAATGGAAAAAGAAAGCATCTTCAATAAATGATGCTGGTCTAACTGGATGTCTATATGTAGAAAAATGAAAATAGAACCATATTTGTCACCTTGCATAAAGCTCAAGTTCAAGTGGATCAAGGACCTTATTTTTTCTTTACATACTTCCCTGTACCTCTCCTTGCTCTTTTTTCAAAATTCATGTCTTTTTTATTAATTTTTATAACACACACATACACACAACACAAATGTACACCTCTCAACTCAGTCTGCATAATCTTATTTGTATGTATGTTTGCAGGTCTAATCACTTGCTATTTAGTATCCAGTTTGTGTACTCCTCTCTTGAGAAGACTGTTCTGCTCTCAGCATCCTTTGATTGCTTATAGTTCTTTTCAGAGTTGAAGCCTCCTGGGTTTTGCCAGTTATACTTAAGTATGTCTACTATTATTTTGTTTTACTTATATAGGTATAGGGAGTCCTGATATTGAGACACCATGGGTTTATTTTCTGACATTTCTAGATACCACTCAGTAAACTAAGTTTCTATAGCTCTTAAAATCTCTTCACTTCCTCTGTGCAGTGATCCCTGTGATTAAGGAGCAGGAGGTGTAGTACTGTAGATGTATCTGTTCACTGGGACTTGATTCCCCAACTATACATTTTGAATGATTATGGTTTTCTCATGAATGATAATGATCTCCATTGGATGCAGAAGTGATGATTATTTGATAAACGGTGAGGATTTCACATCTCTGTGGGTATAAAGATGAATAGATTGAATGGAGTAAGGGAATACAATGGTTTAGTTGTGAGTTCTTCTCTGAAATTCATGATGTAGATAACCCAGGGTAATTGACTAGGTTTCAGGTAGCAGGCTTATTTCCATTATTTGAATGGATCTTCAGTCCATCTAGCAAGCAATTGGTTACCATCAAGATGTGTGTAACTGTATTGCATCCTTAGGGGTTATCATGCCATTATGGATATTGTAATGTTTCATAGACACCATAGCTGAATAAGACTATTGTTTGCTTTTCTCTTTTGGACCATAAAGATGAAAAAGAGAAATAAATACAAAAGGAAGGGGAAGGAGAATAAAGTCTCAATAAAGATATGTGAAAAAATTATAATGAATGACATTAATACGTAACTACCTAAAACTACTTACAATACATGTAAATTGTCATATAAATAAACATATATTTTAAATGAAAATGTCCTATCTGAGCTGACAATTCTTTCAAGAAGCCAAGATCATGTTACAAAACCTAAAACAACAGGCATGAAAAGCTCTATTTGGAGTCATTGGTTAGGGTTGTCCAAGACATTTCCACAATATTATAAGCTAGTGCTTTTGACCTTGGTTGCCCCACAGGGATGGACTGTAAGCCCCTAAGGCTGCAAATAGCTTGCACTGAAGACAGTGCTCACAGGCCTGAAATCTTCCTCCCTGAAGACTAGCTATCATAGTATCTGGGTCACTTTGGAGACTAATGATGGGAACTGCTTGGTCTCTTGAGTGTGTAATTCATTTTGGTGTCATCTATTGTTCTTACTGTAAACTAATGTATTCTAGAGAGCAGCAAAGACCAAAATAGTCATTTTTTCTCTCAGTAGCCATCCCTCTTCATGGCAGGCTAAGTGCCTGAATCCGTTTAGTGCCTTGGTCTGACTCAGAGATATATTGTTTACACAGTTGCTATAAGCCTTTCTGGGCACCCTTGTTCCTCTAGGGTCACCTTGTTCTTAGGGGGCAAACTTTTTCCCCAGGCGTTTTGATGTTGTTTTATTTTCCACAATAACATTTCTATCTTTAGCACAAATCATCTTGTTTGATTGTAACTAAGACAGCAGCTTTTCCCTCTCTTTTCTTCTCCCCCTCCCCCAGTAGAAGTAATAAGGTATTGTCTGTCCCCGAATATGTAAAGAGCTGAAATGGTGGTGCCAGAGCCTAGATTAGATTTACTACCTGCTCTGTTAATTCTGCAATTAACTTTAGGCAAAGGACACAGTATACAGACAACGGAGCTTTCTCTTATGGAGTCCCTTGCCCAGGAGCAAGGTTCTATTGTTATTTTGTTTTATTTTGTTGTGTTGTTGTTTTCCATTTAAGGATGGGTGCTTAGGACATGTTCCTCTTTTCGTTCTAGGAAACTTACTTATTTCGTAGTTTATACTATAGATGCTGACTGGATTGGATGCTATTTTCTCACCAGTTCGTGTCAAAATAAAAGATGAAGGAAAGATTGTTTCTCTTTTCAAATATAGTTGTTACTTACTTCCTTGTCTCCAAACCTGAACAACAGAAGGGAAGCCATTTCTTATCTCTCAATCTCCTCAGATGTTTTTCATACACCATAGCATATAACACCTGTTTTGAATTCTCTTACTGACAAAACACCAGCTTCTGCTTTGTTCTAAGTAATAATATGCTGGCCCCTGCCAACTTTTAGTGTGATTCGTATGTACCTGGATTTTGAATTATTTGTCTGTGATGCAACATCAGCGTTTTGATGGCTGTATTAACAATTATAATCAGATGACAAGATAGAGTAGTTCTTTAGTAGTTGTTTGTGATGAAGTAAACAACCACTTTTCACATTGATATTAATATGCTAAAGCATTTACCAAATCATCCCTGATGTTGGTGGCAGGGACAAAAGAGATACATTTTTCTCATAGGTAGAATAGACAGAAGTCCAACCTTAAGGAGTCCTCCTCGTCTTCTTTCTGATGATCTAGGAAATTTCCTCTCCATTGTTCCTGAAAGCTTCCAGGGCTCTTTGTGTTTCCCAACTTATTTCACCTGAATGTTAAAAGAAATCTTTGCTTACGTGATTAAATTTAGTTTTCTGGGGGAAAATTTTAAATTTGTATCCTGCAAATGTTTCTTACCATTAGAGTTATTTGTTTTAAGATAAGAAAATTTATCTACATCTTTAATGAATGAAAACCTGTTTTGTTGAATTTTATTTTTTCTTTATTTTTTCACTTAGACCATTTATTGATATTGATATTGCTTATTGATATTGTTTGATTATCATTTATTATGCTGCAATTTCTTTTCTTTTTTGTTTTAAATTGTTTTCTCTTTTATTGGATATTTTATGGATTTACATTTCAAATGTTATCCCCTTTCCCTGTTTCATTTCCAGAACACTCCTCTACCATCCCACCTCTCCTGCCTCCATGAGGATACTTCCTCCTCCCATCCATCCACTCCTGCCTTCCTGTCCTGGCATTCCCATACATTAGGGAATCAAGCCTTCCCAGGACCAAGGACCTCTCCTCCCATTGATGCCCGACAAGGCCATCCTCTGCTACATATGCGGCTGGAGCCATGGGTCCCTCCATATGTTCTTTTTGGTTGGTGGTTTAGTCCCCGGGAGCTCTGGGGGGTCTGGTTGGTTGGTATTGTTGTTCTTCCTATGGGATTGCAAACCCCTTCAGCTCCTTTCTCTAACTCCTCCATTGGACTCTAACTCCTCCATTGGAGACTCCATGCTCAGTCCAAGGTTGGCTGTAAGCAGCTGCCTCTGTATTTGTCAGGCTCTGGCAGAGCCTCTCAGCAAGCTCTTCTTGTCATCTGCAACAGTGTCTGGGTTTGATGTCTGTTTATATGATGGATCCTCAGGTAGGGCAGTGTCTGGATGCCCTTTCCTTCAGTCTCTGCTACACACTTTGTCCCTTTATTTCCTTTAGACAGGAGCCCTTCTGCGTTAAGAATTTGCAGATGAGTGGGTGGCCCCATCTCCCAACCAGGGGTCTTGCCTAGCCTCTGTATATGGTCTCTAGAAGTTCTCCCTCCCCTTTGTTGGGCATTTCGGCTAATCTCATCTCTGTTGTGTCCTAAGAGCCTCTTGCTTTCCAGGCCTCTGGGACTTGCTGGTAGCTACTACCAGTTTTCCATCTCTCATTGCTACACATCTCTGTACATATCCATGACCCTCTGTATATCATCCCTGTCTCCTCTCATATTTGATCCTGACACCCGTTTTTTCCCTCCCACCCATATCTTCCTCCCAAGTCCCTCCTATTCTCTACCTCCCATGAGTATTTTGTTCCCCCATCTAAGAAGGACTGAAGCATCCACATTTTGGTCTTCCTTAAAAGAGCCACAGAAGACATTTAGTCTTCACCAAATGTTAATATTCAGTTTATGTAAATTAAAAATGGTTTCAATTACTTAATGAAGTGATGGAACAAAACTTTTGTTTTCATCTCTTCTAAATTAAATGACCTCAGAAATGGTGATCATCTGCCATGGTAATAAATAGTATGCTTCTTTATGAACTTGACATTCTAATTATAGTTGTTCTGACATCATTCAAATTTCATTTAAATTTCATTCAAATTTCTGAGAATAATATTTGTTATATTAATACAAAATTTCGTTTAAAAGCAATACTTTAAAGAAACAAACAATGTGAATTAACATGAAGGGAAATGGTATGAAAATTAAGGCAGAAAGCAGCTTATAATCATGTTGAATATTAATGACATATTGGTCTCAGACCTTTGACTGTAGGTTTTGCAAACGTAGACTTTTCTAAATAATTCCATCATGTGACACAAAAAATCAAGAATTCTGATATTTACCATTCTTAGTGTAATAAAAACTTTGGTGAATTTTATACAAACCAAATATGCAGACATGTTTTGCATGTAGAATAACATTTCTTATATAATGGAGGTTAAGAAATCATGTATCACATTTCATAATAAAATAAACTGCTGTGTGAAAATGACAGATTACTTAAGTAATTTAATTCTATAAGAGCGTTAGTTTCTACATTTAGGTTGATAAGTTTTAAAATGCCTGATTCTCTGAGATGACTGAAAGGTGCCTTTTTTTAACTTCTGCAACTGATCTGTCACAGGATCAGTATTTGCCAGTAAAACATTGCACATACAATTGAAGGACTTTTTGTTCAAACAGAGTAGGCCAGAAATCTCGCATATTACTTACCCTCTGTGACCCTGGAATTTTCCTTCTCCTCTATCTTTAGCGATGAAGAACAAGTGTCAGTTTAAGTTCAAAATTGAGAAATAAATAAATGATAAAAAATAAATGAACAAATAGTATTTGGTGTCTATGTATATTCTAGTCATAAATTGTCCATTGCATTTCAAAATGCTTAAATTGCATACAAAAGACGCACTTAGCAAAAACAAAATAGATAAAAAAGTCATCTAAAAAAGTTTTATTTATGTCTATTTTATACAAATGCATGCTTTACATGCATGTACATATGTGTATTGTGTGGATGCCTCAGATTTCAGATGAGGGCATTAAATCCTCTCAAATCAGAGTTACATATGATTGTGAGCTGGCATGTCGATGATGGGACCTGAAGCCTGATATATTTAAGGCAGTACGGTATGCAAATCGAGCCACTGTTTAGTGGTCAGTCTCTCCTTCCTCCTCTTTTATTTTTTCTTCTCTGTTCTTGTCTTCTCCTTCCTCTTCTTTTCATTTCTTTTTCCTTTCTTTAAAATGACTCTTACTTTACCCATTATACGGGCAATTGAGCCTCACTTATGCTGCTCATTGCATAATACCTGGGTTGAAAGAAAGATATTCAGATCATTTCTATTTCATCTGAAAACTGAAACGCCAGTTTGGAAGATGTTTCATTTCTTATATAAACCTTGAAAGAAAATTTCTTAATTAGTTTTAATTTTTGATCGATTAATGTCCTAGTGATCTATCCACTAATCCTTCAGTGGTTTGAAGTCCATTTGAACACATTCAACACCAAAACCTCTAGCCATGGGCTCATAGAATAACACTGAATATTTCATGAAAGAAAAATATTTTGTTCAGACAGGAAAAAAAGGAATAAATCCATCACCATGAACCCATGAACAATTTCTATTTTTTCAGAAAATGTTAGGAGTTTTTTGAATGCATCAAATACACTTAAATTATTGATTATTTCATCATCATAAATCACAAAATGATTCAGTAAGTCATGAATTTGGAAATGGTCATTTGAATGTTGGTCGTTAGTCATGTGCAGGTCTTATTAATTTACACCCATACAATGCCGAGAGCAACGAACACAGGTTTTTGGCTTTAAATATTATTATATACTTTCAAAGACTGATATTCAGTGGCTCACAAAGATGAAAATCAATCTCTAATTACTTTGGCAGTTAAACAGGTCCAGTGATTAGACAGTATTCACTTCACTACTGGGGGCAAATTATCATGGTTTGGCTGAATAATTAGTAAACTAATTAAATAAGGCAAGGTCCCTTGTGAAGCTAAGACGCTGCTGACTTTGGTAAGCAGGTTTTCACTTCCTTATCACCCTTGTCCTTCTGACAGTCATTATTTCCATCATAATATGCAAGCACACACACTCACATGTGAGCTTGACCATGATCTTTTTCTGTGGAATTTTTCATTTTCAGTCCCTATGTGCTAAACTCTAAGGTCACACCCACTTAATCTCTTTGTATTGTTTTAAATTTATTGTCTAAAATGCTTGTTCTGTTTCCAAACCTATAATTTTATACACGCATTCTTTCTGTTCTCAGCCTATAGGTTAAAACTATGATGAAATTATCAGTTTTCTTTCCAAAGGTTGTTGTTGTTGTTAATTTTTCCTAGACACCAATTTTCCAGAAGTTTTTCACCTCTGAAAGCTAAGCTTATAGTACTGAAAATCTGTTCTTAATCATCTTAAGGTTTCTGTGAAAGAAAGAAAGAAAGAAAGAAAGAAAGAAAGAAAGAAAGAAAGAA
>NW_021604841.1:1444938-1459307 GCF_004785775.1 Grammomys surdaster
GAAGGAAGGAAGGAAGGAAGGAAGGAAGGAAGGAAGGAAGGAAGGAAAGAAGAGGGAGGGAAGGAAGGAAGAGGGAAGGAAGGAAGCTTAACTGAAGACTAGGGATATAAACCATTACTGAGAACAACTTTCTGTCACTATCAACCCTGTTTAAGTCATCCTATGTTCATTCCTTTCTTCACTGAAGGAACTGCCTTAATTTCTCCTGTGAGACGTATTTAAGCTACAGGCTCCCTGTGGCAGTCACTTTCCGTTTTTCCATCTTGCCTCATTCCTCTGGGAAATGTGAAGTAATTTTCAGTCTCTCAATTATGTTTGACAATAAAACACAGTATTGGAAAAACAACTATTTAATGAGTTCAATACTTATCTCCAAATGTTCTTGATTTTGATTCTCTTTTTCTGTCTGGCACCATAAAGTATTCCAACGTGAAAAGATTTTAAATTTTATTTCCTTCTACCAAGAAAAAAATGACTCAAGAAATGACACTAGTTCTGCTTGTTGCAAGAATAAAAATGAATCCTAACTAATGGTTATACTATAAATGAAGACAAGAGTAAAAGTAGTTGCTATCACATAGAGACTTCAAAATCTCAAATAGCATAGGTATTTTTCCCAATATATAGGTTCAAAGCATTGTGCATGTATGGAGGTCACTCCATTACATTTGTTGATTCTGATATCAATATTCACATTAGACCTTCATTACTTTTTTTAATTCAAGCTTTGCCAGCCAAAATATGAGTAGTGAACTGAAGTTTCATAAAATCTTTATTCTTTTTTTTCTTGGATTTTTTTTAAATTGGATATTTTATTTACATTTCAGATGTTAGCCCTTTACCCCACCCCCAGAAACCCTCTATCCCATTCCCCCCTCCTCCTGTTTCTCTAAGGATATGTCTCCCCACCCCTCCACTCCTACCTCCCCACCCTAGGATTCCCCCACACTTGACATCCAGCCTTCATGGGACCACGGATCTCCTCTCTCACCTATGCCTGACAAGTCCATCCTCCCATACCTATACAGCTGGAGTCATGAGTCCTTCCCTATGTGCTCTGAGACTGGTGGTCTACACCCTGGGAGCTCTGGGTGGTTGGAATTGTTGCTCTCCTCATGAGGCCTCAAACCCTTTCAGCTCCTTCTCTCTAACTCCTCCATTGGGAACCCCATGATCAGTTCAATGGTTAGCTGTGAGCATCCGCCTCTGAATATGTCAGACTCTGGCAGACCTCTAAGGAGACAGCCATATCAGGCTTCTGTCAGCATGCACTTTCTGACATCCACATTAGCATCTACCTTTGGTGACTGCACATGGGATGGATCCCCAGGTGGAATGGTCTCCAGATGGCCCCTCCTTCAGTTTCTGTCCTTTACTTTGTCTCCATATTTGCTCCCTTGAGTATTTTGTTACTCCTAAGAAGAACCGAAGCACCCACATTTAGTCTTCCTTCTTTATGAGCTTCATGTGGTCTGTGAGTTGAATCATGGGAATTGTGAGCTCCTGGGCTAATATCCACTTATCAGTGAGTGAATACCATGTGTGTTCTTCTGTGATTGGGTTACCTCACTCAGGGTGATATTTTCTAGTCCCATCCATTTACCTAAGAATTTCTCGAATTCATTGTTTTTAATAGCTGAGTAATACTCCATTGTGTAAATGTACCACAGTTTTTGTATCCATTCCTCTGTTGAAGGACATCTGGGTTCTTTTCAGCTTCTGGTTATTATAAATAAGGCTGCTATGAACATAGTGGAGCATATGTCCTTGTTATATGTTGAAGCATCTTCTGGGTACAGGCCCAGGAGTGATATAGCTGGGTCCTCAGGAAATGCTATGTCCTATTTTCTGAGGAACCGCCACACTGATTTCCAAAGTGGTTGCACCGTCTTGCAGTCCCACCAACAACGGAGGAGTGTTCCTCTTTCTCCACAACCTCGCCAGCATCTTCTATCACCTGAGTTTTTGATCTTAAGGATTCTAACTGGTGTGAGGTGGAATCTCAGAGTTGTTTTAGTTTGCATTTTGCTGATGACTAAGGATGCTGAATGTTTCTTTAGGTGCTTCTGGGCCATTAGAGTTTCCTCAGTTGAGAATTCTTTGTTTAGTTCTGTATCCCATTTTTAATAGGGTTATTTGGTTATCTGGAGTCTACTATTTTAAGTTCTTTGTATATATTGGACATTACCCCTCTATCACATGTAAGGTTGGTAAAGATCTTTTGCCAATCTGTTGGTTGTCATTTTGTCCTATTGACAGAAGCTTTGCAATTGTTCAGGAACTTTTCCCCTGTGTCCAATTCAAGATTCTTCCCCACTTTCTCTTCCATTAGTTTCAGTGTATCTGGTTTTATGTGAAGGTCTTTTATCCACTTGAACTTGAGCTTTGTACAATGAGATAAGGATGGATCAATTTGCATTCCTCTACATGTTGAACTGCACCATTTGTTGAAAATGCTGTCCTTTTTCCACTGGACAGTTTTAGCTCCTTTGTCAGAGATCAAGTGACCATAGGTTTGTGGGTTCATTTCTGGATCTTTAATGCTATTCCATTGATCTTCCTGCCTGTCTCTGTACCAATACCATGCAGTTTTTATCACTATTGCTCTGTAGTACAGCTTGAGGTCAGGGATGGTGATTCCTCCAGAAATTCTTTTATTGTGGAGAATAGTTTTTTCTATCCTGGGTTTTTTGTTATTCCAAATGAATTAGAGAATTTCTTTTTCTAACTCTGTGAAGAAGTGAGTTGAGATTTTAATGGGGATTGCATTGAATCTGTAGATTGCGTTTTGGCAAGATGGCCATTTTTACTATATTGATCCTGCCAGTCTATGAGCATGGGAGATCCTCAGAAACAATGGAAAAAATATTTCATATCTTGTTTCAAACACCCTTTTAAAAATTGCCTTTAAAACTTTATTTTTATAAGCTATTCTTTAAAAACAAACTGTCAAAAATCCTGTTCAGTGGAATATGCTTTCATCCACTTCTTACTCAAAAGTATGATAGTACTGGTAATGACAAGATTTTTTAAAAATATGTGTTGAACCAATTTTGAGAATTGCACCACCTTTTCAGGAGCTATGCTTATTCAAGAGAAATGTAAACTGAAGCAATGCTAGCTAGATTATTCAGTCTTGGTGGTAAACATAACAGATCTCCTAATTTTACCTTTCTTACACATGATGAGAATAACTCTGAGTGTGATACTGTGGAATCCTGAGTGTTCTGCCACGCCCCCCAAACCCAAAGATCTAACATACAGCCCTTGCCAAGTCATGTAAGACATGAGACTAACAGGCCTCTGTCTCAGGATTTCCCTGGCCCCACCCCTCCCCCTTCCAATATATAAGCAAACCCCTTCCGACATTTTTTGGGGGAGAGCTAGACACCACCCAAACCAGTCATCATATCAATAAATCAACTTGTCTTAAATCTCCACATGTTTCTTGAATTCTGGACTCCTTGTGTAAGCCAACACTCGCGTGCCCTCTGTCCGCATGGTACGGGCCGCTGGCCTGCCCTGTGTCCTGTGTGTCCAGCATCTCTGTCCCAGAGAACCTGCGGTCGCTGCAGGCAGTGTGGGCAGGCAAGACCAAATCATCAACACACACAGAGTACTGAGAGCCGCAGGTCCCTGGACCCCCAGCCTGCTGCTGCGCTCTGGCTCATGCCCGCCACTCCGCGAGGACATTGCCCGACACCTGAGAATTAGTTACCAAATTGATGTGTTTTATAGCTTCTCTATGTACAGTATTGGAAACATAACTAGAATTTTATTCTTTCTTCTTTTCTTCTTCTAGTAAGATGTAGCCAGACTGTTGTATCAGGCTTTGAATAAAGTATTTATGAGCATGGGAGATCTTTCCATCTTCTGAGATTTTCTTCGATTTCTTCCTTCAGAGACTTGAAGTTCTTGTCATACAAATCTTTCACTTGCTTGGATAGATTCACACCAAGATATTTATACTATTTGTGACTATTGTGAAGGATGTCATTTCCCTAATTTCTTTCTCAGCCTGTTTATCTTTCGAGTAGAAGAAGGCTACTGATTTGTTTGAGTTGGTTTTATAACCAGCCACTTGGCTGAAGTTGTTTATCAGGTTTAGGAGTTCTCTGATGGAAGTTTTGGGGTCACTTAAGTATAGTATCATATCACCTGCAAATAGTGATATTTTGACTTCTTCCTTTCCTATTTGTATCCCTTTGACTTCTTTTTGTTGTCTAATTGCTCTGGCTAGGACTTCCAGTACTATATTGAATAGGTAGGGGGAGAGTGGGCAGCCTTGTCTAGTCCCTGATCTTAGTGGGATTGCTTCAAGTTTCTCTCCATTAAGTTTGATGTTGGCTACTGGTTTGCTGTATATTGCTTTTACTATGTTTAGGTATGGGCCTTGAATTCCTGACCTTTCTAAGACTTTTATCATGAAGGGATGTTGAATTTTGTCAAATGCTTATATTTATATACATATAATCAAAGTTAATGAGAAAGGAGACAATGAATTTTCAGGAGAGTGAGGAAGGGTATGTAGGAGGATTAAAGGCAGGGAAGGGAAGAAGAAATGGTATAATGACACATCATAATCTCAAGAAATCTTGACCTTGAATTGGAAACATGAGAACTAAATGTTTAATTGCATCTATTCCTCAGAAGAGCATCTCCAGAATCCCATCCTAATTTCAAGGTTGGGTCATAGATCTATCGTTAAAGTAGAAAAAAAGGCAAATATAAAGTGAATAAACTTAGAAGCTAATTTGTATCAGGAGAGGAGCATGCACACTAAATACTCAACATTAATTGTCAGACATGGAGACATAGACCAAGTTGGAGAGCCAGGATGGTCACATTATGAGTGGTTCAAGTGAATTTTGAAATATTGGAACTAGAACTACAGCTTGAAGTGTTTACTATCAGGCATCCTCATCTACTTCAAAAGCCTTAAATGTTCAATATCAAGCACGACTATACATTTTCTTTAACTAAATTTTGGCTAAATTTATTTAAAAAATATTTGAAGTCCGTTTATTGTTCAGAAAACATTCCTAATGTACATGGTCAAGGTAAATCCTTATCATTCTAGGGCCCACTCAGGCAAATGTTAAAATTATTATGCAAATCTAGGATTAAAAAGCAATTCAAACATTAAATTCACAATAGCAAAGGGAAAGGAGAAAATCATGTATTTTCAGAGGCTTTCTTTTCATGGAATGGACAAACAAAGCTTACTCAGACAGTGTGATGGCTATCACATCTTGAGTTAGAGGACATAGTTACAGCATTCGTCTAAATCATGTAAATAAATGTGCCCAAATTGACGATCCCAAAACTGCCTCTTTGAAGGAGTGAAACAGAATGAAGAAACAGGGTCCAAAGGCAGAAAACTCTAACATTATGCAAAATCTTCAATATCATGAGGTTATTAAGTTGAATGGGAAAAAAATAAAGCAAATAGTGTTCCCACCTCCTGAGAAGCTGAAATGATCTTTTAATCAGAACACTTGAAGGCTATACTCTCTCTACAAGGGAATAACGTCTATGCAAATATCACTCAGAGGGGTTTGAAGGTTTTATAGGGTGGAAAAGGGAAGTGTGGAGATGGAAGATTCCATCCACAGGTCAGTTAGTTTCCTTGTAGTCTCCAAGTGGTAAATACCCAGGGAGATTGGTATGTTGTTCTTACCAGAAGCTTGCAGTAAGTATCAGCCCATGGATGCATATCAGTTAAATCAACTTCCTCAGACTACCAGACATTCTTAGGTCATTATCTCTCCAAATTTAGCCTTAACTATACAAATACAACTCAATTTTATTTTTTGATTGGCCTGATAGATCTCCTTGGTTGGAACAACACTAGCATATGAGACATATTGTTACTGAAGCTTAGCTAGACACCAGACAGTTAGTTACCTGCTCAGTGAATCTTTAAAACTCATGTCCAGAATTAGGCATGGTTAAACCACTAATCTTGGCCATGCTGAACCAAAGTCCAGGGCTTGCTTCTTGAGGGCAAGTGACTTCCCTGAGGTATTGGTTGATACTATTGTAACTCACCTTAAAGTTTTCTCAACACTTCATTTGCAATCTGTAGTGTAAAATTTTCTCTCATCAAATGCCAAGTGCCTTATCCTTATGTAAGAATGATTTTTTTTTAATTTAAAAAGTTATTTCCTGCCATTATCATTTTGATTGCCTAGGTCAGAATAGTCCTCTGCCCATGATATAAGCATGTGAGAAGCATCACTTGTAAAACTAGGGCATTTTAAACTAAGTTTATTTCATAATTGTGCTTTTGCTAATGAACTATTCATCATCCTCTTTGACTTTTTTTTTCCTCAGATAATGGAATTTGAAACTTCCTGATGCATCACACTGTCTTTAGCCTCAATGTTCTTGCTAGGTCATTTCCATTATTGATGAGTTCACCTCAGAGTGAGGCTTCCAAATATACCTCACTGTTCAGCCATTTCCTATGTTCCAACATGAGACAAATTTTCATAAAACATGATACATACACACATACACATGCATGCACTTATATGTAAAATTAAAGTTAAGTGGTGATTTATATCAAGCCAATTTACCTCAGTTCCTTGTATGTTGGTTTACAAAACCTTTGCCACCTGGCCAAGAGTGCCCCTCCCCCACACCCCTTTTTTTCCTTGAACCTTTTGTATTTTTTAAGACCGCTTATGTGTAAAAGTAAAATGCTACAGATTTGTCATCGCCTCAGCAATCATGTATTGATCTATTTGTTCTCCCTTTGCTCACTTTCTGTGACTCTAAATTGCTTAAGTACTAAAAGCTCTCAAGGTAGTGACCTGAAATATTAGCAGGTTACATCACCTCATTAAGCTAAAGAAACTGCTCGTATTCAAAGTTCATAGAGCTGACATTGCATTTATCCAAAAAATTATTAATGTTTGCATAGAAGTGTAGGAAGGATACACTGAACCTGAAGACTGAGTATTATTTAACTTTCCATGGGCTATAACAATTTCACCCATTAGTTATTGCCTTTGCAAAGTAAAGATTAATGATGCTAAAATGGTATGTTTTAATGCAATCAAGTTCCACTTCTTTCTTACTATCTCATATGTTGATGATCTAGCTTTTTTTTTTTTTCAGAAATAGCACAAGTTCATTTCAAGGAGAAAGACAACCCTTAAATAACAGGACAATTATTATTTTAATCAATAGCAGTATTATATTTTAAATTAATCTTCAAAAGTCCCTGAAGCTAAAATTCCAAAAGTCATTAATCAATTAAGCAAAATACTACGCAGTCTTTCAAAGCAATCCATCTGTCTCATAAAGATTGTCTAAACTGCCTTATGAAATGAAAATGTAGCACATTTCCTTTTCCTTTACTTTCATTTTCCATTTTATTTTGTTTTCACTAAATACAACTGCACACAAAGATTTATTAGAAATACTTTACCCAATGTATGCAATGAGTGTGATCCTATAAATATGAATGTTTTCATATTTTTAGGTTGTTGTACTTTTCTCTGCAAATTTATACATGTGTAAAGAAAAGAAGTTTTGGATGTTTCAATCAACAACCTGGATAAAGTGTTAAAACTCTTTACTTTCTAAAATCCAAGTTCTCCAAAAATTTATGGTGTGAAATCATTTCAGAAACATATCTTCTTGTCTATTGTATCTGTGCCATATATGTTATAGTCATAAAAAGTGATCATGATACCTCATTTATTTCTTATTAAAATTTTTAAAAATGTATTACACATTTGGTTTCCTAGATGATGCAGCATTAAGTAATCTCTGAATCTAACATAATTTTCAAGACCTGAGACTTGGATAATGATTCATATATATATATATATATATATATATATATATATATATATATATATCTTCTTATTTGGTGCCATCTGAAGACTAATCCCCACTTTTCTAGATCTTTCCTTGAGAGAGATAAAGTAAAATCCTGTTAAAACAATTCCCCCTTTGCTCTTAAAAATATTAAGTCCATAACTTCTGATAGTATATGCTCTTCTGTCTCCAGCAATTAATGATAAGACTGATTCTCTGTGGGTCTGTAACCTCTCTTTAATAGTCTTCATCAAAATTCTTAAGTAGCCCATGAAGCTTGCAATATATCTTTGAAATGACAAATGTAAATAATTGGAGAATAGTGTTTTTTTAAAATAATAAAAGATGATTTCGATTCTCTAACAAGGTTAGTCCCTAACAAAGACTCTCTATTTTGTTTCTTTTTTGGTATAACTTTGGCTTTCTTTGCTTGATTTTGAGTTATTCTTCACAGCGTGATTCATGAGCCTGCTCTTCAGATGCATTTTACTCCAAACTTTATTCAACAGTCTACTTCTTCAAATATTACCTCATTACTTTAGAATGTTATTCTTGACACAGATTAATTGAGTTGATGTTTCAGTTTTGGACATTTTAAGACCCATGGAAAAGAGGAGCTAGATAATCACATGAACAGACACCAAGAGAGAAATGATGTCAATTAGTGGCCTTCAGTGAGCAGAATTGTGTTGTCATTTCAGGCAGAGCTGAGATAATGTAGGTTTCAATGATTTCCATGTTTCCTTGGACAAAGTAAGTATAGTCACAGAAACAAGAAACCACTTGCTGCTGATAAAATAGTGATGGATGTATTAGAGCAAATGATAGAACTTGTCAAAGAATTTCAGCTGACCAGGCACAAAAGTGCATCAGGTAGCTAGTCATGGCCCATTGATTTTAGGAGCTCTAGGAGATGAGCATGTCAATATACAATACACATAATTATTTAGAAACATGTTTCTGAAGTGATGTTTTGAGATTTTACTGAATCTACTAAATAAGACTTTATGGTATACCTTTTTGTCTCTCATCTTAATCATCAACATCATTGAGGATTTACTTTTTCTTTTCCTTTATTTCTTTTATTTACCTCTGTCTTTCTTTCGTTCCTTTTTTTTTGTGTGTTTGTCTGATTGGTTAAAACAAACTTTCTACTTACAAATGTGAACTCTATGCCTCCAACCTTACCTCTTCAAAAACAACTCAACTAATATCTCCCTTTCTAAAAACATATAAATTTTAGCAGAACATTAAGAAAAGATATTAAATAATGTCTGAACAGATGATTTAGTAGATAAAGTATTGGCATGAAAACTTAAGCAACTGAGTTTTGATCCCGATCCCAGTGTTAAACTTTAGCCATTGTAGAGCCCAACAGATGCAGAAGACTCACTATATAACCAGTACAGCTGAAAGTGGCAAGGTACATATTTAGTGATAGATATTTTCTTAAAAATCACCTCCACACTTCACTATTTGCCCAAGAATGTGCGCGTGCGCGCACACACACACACACACACACACACACACACACACACGCCAGAAGCCAGGACCCTCGCCCTTACCCTCAACCCCCTACCTTTCCCCACCTGCACAATGTCCCCTGCAGCTTGGCAACCGCAAGATCCTGTTTGGCAGCTGCAGAGAGATTCAAGGCAGTGTATCATATCTTCCGAGAGAAGCAGGTAGACCATAATTCAAGGCAGTGTACCGTGTAAACCATGAAATGTTTCAAGGCACAGGCCAAGAAGATTCTTTACTTTTCTACGACCTGGCCCCTTTTACCCCCTCCCCTTGTAAAACATACTATAAAAAGGTGCCTTGCGCTCAAATAGATGGCTCTTGACAAGCAATTGCTTCCTTGAGTCCCTTCTCTCTCGCCCGTTCTTTTTCAGGTTGTGGTCCTTCTCACCCCCACGAATTACTAGGACCCGCAGATCGGGTCACACACACAAAAACACACACATGAGTGGGGAAGCAAGGGTATATGAAAACACACAGACAAAAGATGAAGAGATATAAAGGACAAAGGCAAATATAAACAAGTTTAACATAATTACCTAAATAGATTTAAATAACCTTGAAAGCAACAAAAGTGGAACAAGATTATACCAATAATTGATGAAAGTTCTTTAGGAATTAGAATGGCAACACAATCTATTTCAATCCTAGAAAGTTTGCCTTCTATGATCATCAAGTGTTAATGACTTGCCTCACCATCCTCAGTTGTCCAGGTATTATCCCTATATTCCTACTTTCCTGGATGACTGCAATTTTTCATAGTCAGACTTTTCTGATACTAAAGTGACTTTTCCTAGTTTGGATTATAATTAGCCAATTGTACTGTTAATTCTGACTTAAAATTCTGTTATTTTATGATAAAAACCATTACAGAGGTGTAAATTGAGTTAATATACTATGTTAGGTTATTTAAACAAAAATTCATATAATATTTCTTATAGTAAAAACTATGATTTTGTTTCTTAAATCACAAATTCAGATTATATACTAGTTGAATTTTAAGCCTTAAAAAGCCTGCAACTATCTGAAAATTGTAGCTTATATCTGTAATTACAGTACTCAAAAGATTATAATGCAATCAATTATTATATATTTATACGTGTATATACTTAAATATAGGTATACTTTTTATTTATATATTATATTTTCATATAGACATATATTGATATATTTGTTAAATATATATTTAATATATAATATATTGATATTGTATATTTATATACAAATATTTGTATATAAATATATGTATATATGTATATATGCTTGTATTTATATATTCAAATATATATAAACAAACATATATATACATATAGATATATATACACACATTGTAGTAATGCATTCATTTAAGAGAAAGCTATAAACATGCAATCATAAAAATTAGGAAATAATCACTTATTAGTACTATCATTTTTGGAAAAATAAAGAATATGAGTAAATGCTAATGATTGTCTTACAGTACTCTCTACAGTGCTCATATACGAAATATTAAAATTTTTGAATTTCACTTGGTTCATGTGAGTACTTGTTTAGCTTATGATTAATTAGAACTTTATTAATCTATGTCTGATACTTTCCTTGTCATTGTGTTATTTTAAGGACACATAAATAAGACGTGGCTTTTGACCTTCTCATAGTTAGAATTCAGCATGAGCTCAGGTTGATATGCTCATGTGAAACGTTGGATCTGTGCTAACAACTATAATCAAGGACGGTTGACTTTGACTGGCTTGGAAATCTCACTTCCTCAGTGAAGAGTGGAAGTTTCAGCATCATCTGCCTGTCACCAGCTAAAGCCATAAGGTGATGGGCTGAGATATGGACTCTGATGCACTGTTTCCATTTGAGTATCATAAAACCAAACAACCAAGCAACAACAACAAACCCCTGAAAGTTTTAACCAGATCATCTTCATAACTATCTAATATTTGTCAGTAAAACTCAATCTGTTACAATGGATTCCCATTCTCTGAAAACAGAATTTCTGCAGGGTGGCTATGACTACCAAGTTATTACTATCAAATATGTGACAAAACAGAAATATTACTTTCCCAGAAGGTAAAAATAAGTGTCATATATATCTATCTATTTGGAACATCAGATCATATTCATTGTAAGTTTCCCATGGGAGTCATGAAAGATAATGACTATGAAAAATTTATAAAAATATGTCAGAAGTGAGTAATTCTAAGAGAAAATGCTAAGATCTTCAAGAGCAAAGGAGTAAAATATAAAACTTTCTTCTTTATTCTGAGTCAACAAAGTTTAATTTGCTTATTTGTCTCCAGCTATTACTAATGTAAATTATATAGTGTGTTTTTGTTTACCATTAGCTACTAAATTATATTTTCTGATAACAGTGACACCTCAAGACAGAGCTACACTGCACCTGTAGCATATGATGTCTAACATACTCAACTAGAATTAACATCTTAAGAAACCTTGGCATGTTATACAAATGGCCAAGCTGGAGATAAACAAGCAAGCAAGCAAACAAACAAACAAGAAAAAACCACTTGCAATATAAAATTTACTGTCTGATAGGCAGTTGTCTGCCCAAAGTCCAAACCAACACAAATGACCCAAGTAAGTTTCTTTCATCTGCTATAAAAGAACATCCAGTCCGCCTCTGCAGCATAATCCCGGAGAAATCACCCTCTTTTTCTTTTGTAAATGAATTTAAATAAATTATCTGTTTGTTCTTGTCTGGGTAAGTTCTTTCACCGTTTACGTCACAAACCTCCTCATATCATACCTTAGTTGGCATAGCAAGTAGTTCTAATAACTCACTGAAATATTCTTTCTTTCTGTCTCTGTCTTTGCCTCTCTCCCACTCTTCCTCTCTTCCTCTCTCCCTCACTCTCTCTGTCTCTCTCTCTCCCCCTCCCCCCTCTGTCTCTCTCTGTCTCTCTCTTTCTCTCTCCCTCTCCCTCCCCCACCTCTCTCTCTCTTGCTCTCTTTCTCTCATAAACACATGCACATGTGCGCACACACGCGCACACACACATGTATATATAAATCCCTCTCCCCTCTTGCTTTTTTCTTTTCCCATGTCTTCTTTGTCCTTAATTGTCTTTAATTGTGCTGGAAACTTAGTAGCTCCCCAAATCACAACAGGAAACATTTTATGTATGTTTAAAAAATAGAACTCCTAGACTGAGACTGTAGCTCAGTTAGTAAATTGCATTTCTACCATACAGGAAGTCCTGACTTTTATCCTTAATACAACATAAACTAGACCCAATTGCACATGTCTGTTACACTAGCACCAAGAAGATAGGGGATGGAGGGTCAAAAGTTCAAGGTCATCTTCTTCAGCAACACAGGGAATAGGGAGCCAACCTGGAATATATGACACCCTGCTTCAAAAATAAATACAAATATAAATAAATAAACTGCTAAATCCATCTGCGTGCTGTTTGCATGTATGTGTTTAAAGTTGACCAGTTGAGTTTTCCCTTCTTCCCAGTTATTAATTACCTACAGCTGTGTATTTAAGAGTGAACCCTTGTGAGATTTCTCCCATTCTTCTTTACTGGTGTAATCATTGTTCAGTTCTGGTTTAGGCAACCACATTTTTGATTTTTCATGGGTGAAGCTTATCGTAATACACAGAGACAATTTTGGAATGTTTGAGCTATAAATATTAAAAGACATTTTAAATCAAAATGACAATTCAGTTTCCCAAAAGTTGACTACACACGTAAACTGAGTGTTACTACTCAATGAAAAAATCAGAAGGGAGTAATTTTTTTCAGCTTTCAAATTATACAAAAACAACAACAATAAACAAACAACAGCCCCCTTAAAGCCCAGAAAATATGGTTCCAACTGAAAACATTCTTGAATTATTTCTAGTAAAGAAAGTAATCTGGGTGTGTCTTTCACTTTCTGTAATTATGTTACACAAATGAAGAGATGTTTGCTTGCTAGGCCTGGGCACTTTTAAACTAATATCTTTGGTTTTCATTGTAAACCAAAGGGGAAGTTTTCAGATCTGAAAAGCAACACCCCAAGGTTGCCTCTGGAGCAATGCTATTGGTTGGTTCTCTCTAACAACATCATGACATTTGCAAAACTGTGCTGCAGAAACTACAAAGGACATTCATGGTAATGGGATCAGTTACAAGAACCCGAAGTCATTTTAATGCCCTCTGTTTTCTCACCAATCACATCTGACCAGTTACTTAATTCTGTGGGTTCTGCCTTTAATGATTCTTGTTTCTGAGTGCTTTTCTTCATCACCACTACTAAAATGTTATAGCACCAACATCCACCACAATCTTTGAAAAGACTATAAGCATAGTAACTACCTTAACTATAATCTGTATGAGAAGGATAGTTTTATTTGAAAACACAAGTACAGTGTACATGCTTGCGTTGTTCCTGCCTTAGATGTGATCATTTTCTCTGGCACTGCTTGATATTAAAGATTTTTTTTAGCTTCGATTTACACAAGCTGAATGCTTAATTCCCCAAGGTTGGCATTTACTATAACTATGACATAGATTTCGTGTTATCCAGATTCTGATTAAATAATGTTTTGAAATAGTCACATTTGACCTAAGAAAAGCATTAGAGATTAAGTCATTTATCATTCTCGGATAACTTTTATTGCACAGATAATGGATCTAGGGTAATCAGTGGAAAAGACATTAGTGTTTAATGTTTGAAGAACATACCAAGCAGTTATAAGATAAGCATGTTCTGCAATCTGGCATTTAATTTTTACATTAATGGCATATCTATTTCAATAAACGCAGCCCATTGCAGTTTCTTATCCCTTACAAATTTAATTAAATGAATGGACAAGATCTGTCTACACTACCTGAAATTATATCTCTTTTTCCTTATTTTCAATCCATTGATGAAGAGGATTTTCTATCTTGAACAGATTCTTCTACTCCTGTCCTGTTTCATCTCATTTTTCTTATTTATTCTAATATTAACCACACAAGTTGTAAAAAATTTTTATCAGGAAAATCACTAGGTACACACACACACACACACACACA
>NW_021604841.1:1459707-1467787 GCF_004785775.1 Grammomys surdaster
TGGTTTTATTTTTAATTAAAAGTTCTTTTTTTTACTTATTCACTTTAAATCCTGCTCACACCCCCTCTCAGTTACCCCCTCACACAGTTCTTCTCCAATTCCCTCCTCCCCTTCTCCTCTGAGCAAGTGAGGGTCCCCTAGTTATTCTCCCACTCTGACAGTCCAGTCTCCTAATTCCTGTTTTCTATTAATACATTTTCAGTACATAATAGCATTTTGTGTCTCCTCTATTTTCAACTGGATGCACTTGTAATGAGCACTTTCTAAAGAGAACTTTGATATATGAGTTACATTTTTAAAATTTTTTATTTAATCTTTTTTTCACACTCCAGATTTTATCTCTTTCCTGGTCTATCCTGTGACTGTTCTTCATCCCATACCTCCTCCCCATGCCCCTGTCTCCATAAGGATGTTCCCCCTACCCACCCCACCAGACCTCTAAACTCCCTGGGGCCTCTAGTCTCTTGAGGGTTAGGTGCATCTTCTCTGACTGAACCCAGACCTAGAAGTCTTCTGCTGTATATGTGTTGGGGGCCTCATATCAGTTGGAGTATGCTGCTTGATTGGTGGTCCAGTGTCTGAGAAATCTCAAGAGTCCAAGTTAATTGAGTCTGCTGGTCCTCCTACAGGGTTGCCCTCCTCCTCAGCTTCTAGACTTTCCCTAATGCAACCACAGTGGTCAGCAGTTTCTGTAAATTGGTTGGTTGCAAATACCTGCATCGGATTCTTTCAGCTGCTTGTTGGGTCTTTTTGAGAGCAGCAGTGCTATAGAGCACTCACAGAAAAATCGAGTTATATTTTTTAAAGTTGACTTTAATCTGATTACTCAATTAGAATATCATAAGCAGTCTTATGAGTCAGAATGAGTCTCTCAGAGTGTACAATTTTAAACCAGATTGTCTCCAAACCAATCTGATAAGTGGTTTTCTGTACAGTATTTTATCAACTTGATTTTTAAAAATGGATTTATTTATTTGTATTTTATGGGAATGGCTTTTTTTGGCCCCCACTAGGTCTGTGTATCAAGTGAGAGTAGTGTCTTCAGAGGTCGTAAGTGGGCATTGGATCCCTTGGAAATACAGTTACAGATGGTTGTAAACTGCCATATGGTTGTTTCGAAATAGAACCCAGCTCTTCTGCAAGAGCAGTAAGTGCTCTCAACTGCTGAATCATCCCTCCAGCTTCATTATCTACTTTAAATTCATATTTATAGAGAGTTGTAAACCAGACAGCAGAAAGTCTTTTTATTTCATTGGGTCTACCCAAGGATACCATGTCTTTTGCCTACAACCCACATGAATTTTGTGTTGCTGCCCAATGAGGGAAGGCAGTTTATTGCACACTAGTCTTGTATGCTGGAAGCCATCCTGAACTTTTCCAATGGAGGTGCAGTTTTATTGACAATAGGGATTCTCATTCACTCATCCATGTGTTTCTAAGGAGATATAGACAACATTTTTTAAAATTAGATTTATTTTTATTTATGTGTATGTGTGTGTGTATGTGTATGTGTGTGTGTGTGTGTGTGTGTGTGTGTGTGTGTGTATTCATATATGTGTGTAGATGCCCAGAGAGGCCAGGAGAAAGTCTCTTATAGAGTTTAAATTAATTGCAATTTTATGTTACATAACATGGGTTCAGTGAACCCAAGAGGCAAGTACTATATTATTGCTGAATCATCTCCTATAGTTCCTGGAGAAACATTTTGTTCATCAAAACATTTGTCTGATGGCCTTATCTGGTATCAATGGGAGGGGAGGCCCTTGTTCCTGTAAAGGCTTTATGCCCCAGCATAGGGGAATGCTAGGGCTGTGAGGCAGGAGTGAGCGGCTGGGGGAGCACACTCATAAAAGCAGGGGACAGGGAGCATGGTATAGGGAGTTTTTGTACAGGAAACCAGGAAGGGGAATAACATTTGAAATGTAATAAATAAAATAATGAATAAAAAATTAAAAAACAGTTTTCCTCTGTTCCTCCAATTCTGATGGATACAATTTATTCATCAGAATGGTGTAACTAGGCTATACGTATTGGCAAATCTTAATGCATGGATGATCTTGTAAGACAAAAAAAATTAAAATCCCCATCATCAATCATCAACATTTGAAATTGTGTTTTATGATGCAGATAGACAGAGAATAATCTTCCAAGTAAAGATATGTGAGCAAACTAAAAGGCTCATTAGTCAAGGAAAGTTAGATGGGCAAGGCCCCAGTTATCTATTCATGCATAACAACCATCCCTAAAACTTATCATATGAAAATAATGATGATTTTATTACATTGCATAATTTCCTATAAGAAGAACTCAAATCAAGTTGCCTGGATAATTCTGATCCATGCAGCACTGAAGAGGTCAATGGTGTCATTCAAATTGGCAGAGTGTGTGAGGCAGTGTCACTAAAATGTGTGGCATTTGGCAAGGATAGTTGTAGGCTATCATAATTCAGATATCATTAGCATTTTGTGAAATAAAAACGATTATTGTTTTGACTCAAACTTCTCATATCAAGGAAGCAGTCCTACAGTCAATGTTTGTACAAATAATGTTAGAGCTACTCCTTTGTAACTTGAACTAAGAAGACTGACTTTTTGAAAATACAACATTAATAGAAGTAGTTGCAAAATTATTTATGTTTAAGCGGAAAGTACAAAGATGACTTTTTTAATGAGGAATGTGGACAAAAAAGTCTGGCCATATTTTTCAGCATTAACAGGGAATTTGTAGAGAAATGACCCTCTTGTGTAGGACTCTACGAAAATATGATTCAGTGAAGAATCCCCAAATCAAAGACAGAGTATGCAGAATGGTGCAATTCACTTTCTGTCTACTCGGTAGAGTGGTATGATTAACATCGCACAATCTAACTTCAGCTAAGCATTTGACTCACCTGAAAGAATTAGCTAGTGATATTAACAAATATAAATGACTAATCCTAATGGTAAATAATTTAAAAAAGTAATAATATAAATGATGAACAAGTAATGCAAATAATGGAGTAATTTATTAACTCAGACATATAAAAGCAGATTAAAATTAGTTATATGTCTCATTTTAACATTTTTATCAAATTCACTTAAATTCCCACACAATGCATACTATAATAAATCAAAAATGTTTGTGAATGATTGAAAGGATTTTGTAATATTTTTTAGTTTTTTATGTCACAAATGTGTTTATATTCATAATATTGGCAATTCTTTACCAAACCATTTTATAAACTACGGTTTTATAGTTTGTAAAGGGAGACTGTCTTGAAATATTTGAGAAAGTTTCAAGAACAATGAAGGACAAAGAAAGATCCCAGAATGATTTGGGGAAGAATACTCTGTAGGCATAACCACAAATTAATTAAATAGTTTCCTTTCAGTGGTACCCACAGCTAATAATATTCTCAGTGGATATAATTTGAAAATCTGAGCTTTTTAAAAAATTTTAAGGGAAAGAAATAACACTAGCACAAAATGATTAGGAAAACATCATGTTGAGACTTTATACAATAAAGCAATGAATATATGCTATGGATCTCAATATACGTGCATAAAACATAGACATATATGGATACTTATATTTATAATATACAATGTAATTGAATTGTTTCACATAGAAATTATATATTTATAAATTATGTACTTAATCCCGCAACAGTAGAGAGTGCAGATAACTGCAGGTAAGTGAGGAATTTTGTTTGACTGTATTTCAGTTACAAAAAGTTGCCTACCACATGCTAGGGTTCAATATGCATTTATTGAATTAAAAGTGAATCTCTCTCAGTTTATGAAAGTATAACCACATCAGATCTTTAAGTGAATGTTTGTTTTTCATGTGGGAAGCTCATTTAAATGAAATAGAAGTATTTCTAGACTAATAAATACCTGGCTTTTTCTTTTTCGTAGACACTTACAAATTTTATGTTATTTGTTTTTGCTAACTCTCAGTCATATTACTTAATGGCTACTTTTCTTATAGTAATGCTAGAGGGTGTATAGCTCAAGATTATCTTCTTTTTTTTCCACCAACAATTTAAATTCAGCTGCTTATTCTCTTTTGTAAATGTGAAACAAATGCAATTTTCTGAATCAATGATGGAGAACCTGTTGGCTTCCCAAGACATTTTATCTATGAAGACAGGTGTACAAAGAAGTGAATTAAAATAATCTCACTAAACTACAGCAAGCCTTGAGTCATTAACTTCATATCTGCATGCCATTTGAGCATCTGATCATCCAGGTTGTTATTGAGTCTCTTCAAGCATCCAACAGTGATTTACTCATTACTTCAAGAACACTCATAGAACTCTGAAGATCTCTTAGGATTCTAATGATCAGAAACCAGTGGAAGATAGAACATACAGATCTAACTGCAGGATTTAGTAATCCAAACAATCCATAGCATAAGAAAGTTTTCAATGAGGAAAATAGACAACTTCACATGTGCAGAAAAATGGCAAATGAATACTGATATAAAGTATCAGTTTACAATTGTTTTATATCATTTGACCAAGACCTTTAGGGAATGATTTATTAGTTCTATAGCAATTGAAATATCTATATAGTATATTTATATGTTTTTGTTTTAAAACATTGTCAGGAAGAGTTTAAGTGCATCCTCACATGACCTCTTATGATCATAGCCATCTCTAGCTTCTTTATTTGCCTCTCTGCTGGCACATTCTAAGCATCCTTCAGAGCCCGGAGGTGCTTCACATTACCACCATGAATTTTTCATTAACAGATGTTCATTGGGCTATATTATTGTCTGTATTCTTTCCTGAAAGGCTGTCAGCACCAAGTCTTATCAAAGAATCAATATTTCTTTGCCTTGAATTCTTCACTTGAAAGATTCTTAAGACAATGAATTGTTCAACAAAAATTAGGAAACAACCCTATTTTCTGCTTTCATCACTTCCAGATGATTGGCAAGTTAAAAAAAAAAAAACTAGCTTGCTTTTAATTGATGGCATCTGAATATTCTGCCAGCCCATCCCCATATAACTCCTAACATTTCATGAAAAAAAAGTTGACCATTATTTGACTTTTGTCTATCTGAATTTTAACAGCATTCCATGATAACACAACCAAAAGGCATACCAAATTCACATGATTAGGACTTTACGCCTTTCATTATCAATAAAGCCCTGTGATTACTGGGTACTCTCCTGAATTCTGGATTCTCTGTGGCCATCAGCAGTTTCAGGAACTTTGCAGTTCTTTACTCATTCCAGCCTCAATTAAATGAACATTTTCTGTTTTCACTACTTGAAAATGATCTTTCTTACTCAAATTTGAGTCAAATTCTTATTCCATAATAAAAGTCACTCAGATGCTTACTTTTCTTTGGGTACATTTTATTTGTCTAAACATATTGACTTCTGTCCCTGTAATGTAGAATTCTGTTCTAATATGTAACACATTTGCTCCCTTTTCTACGTTGTCAGGTAGCCTTGAGTAAACATGTGTCTTATACATTTTTTTTCCTGGTAAATTCCAAATGCATTATGAAAACTCAACTATGAGTTTTATTCCCTGATTTTTTTATTATTGTTTTGTCATTGACACTGGCAGAAAAATATATCAGAAAATCTTTTTCCTCTACGAAAATGATGCGACCTGATAATAATCTTTTGCCACTTTTAATATCCATGATGCTAGTAACTATCAATACACTTCTTAAAAACAAATAGAAATAAATGATGGTGACCAGCCTGGTTTACAGTACAGTGAGATTCAAGATTGCCAAGGCTACATACACAGAGAAACTGTTTCTCAAACAAACATATTCTTCTTAAGAAATGTTAAAATAATCTCATTTAATACTAAGTACTCCTTCCCAGCAGTCAAGAAGGATATAAACAAAAATTTTTATCAACTTTATAATTACTGTATTTAGTCATTCTTTACTTTTCCCTTTCCATGGGGGAGAATCCATCTATCTATTTCAAACAGATGTTTTATAAACCCCAGAAGCCACGCTTGTTCATGTCTTCTCCTGTGTCCTATTCCCTAACGTCTAAAGCAAAAATTTTGCAAACAGCTCAGCGGGAAGATTAAAAAGATTAAAGGTTAATAGTTTTCATAATTTGAATTTCTCTACAGCTTCCTTGACATTGGTTTCCATCATATTGTTTTAATTTGTAAGTGTCTGATATACGATTAAATATTCTATCGATTAAAGAACGTCATATTTAAAAACTTAATTGATAAAAATTTAGAAGTCATTACTGCCAGAGGTTGGCACTGCCAGGAAATGTTTATAGATCTTGGTACACTGGTAGGCTGATTTATTTATAGCACTACAGTTTACATCTAAAAGCTTTGCCAACATCACCAAACCACAGCACTTAAACATAGCATCACTTCTGGTACACCATGTCTATGTGAATATATGAGCAACACAATCACTTCGTCTTCTCGTTTCTTCAATGTAGATTTGGTATTCTGAGTTTCTCTTTTTGTAAAAATAAGCAGTGAATATACTATATTTTTGCGTGAAGGAACAATCGATGCCTCTGCTTACATGTTAAAATCTCATTGTTGTACTTTCTCACCCATTGGCAAATCAAATAAATTAAATCACTGAGAATTGTTCTTAGTTCAGTTCAGTGGCATTAAAATTTCTTCCAAGGATGAACCCAATAAATTCCCTGCTCAGGTGGGAGTCAATGCCTCTGCAATCAGTATTCTGTTTTATTTTTGCAAAGATCATCTACTTATGTAGGCTCATTAAAGCATGATGAGTCAGATATGTCCGAGGGCGTATTTTAAGTTAATTATGTTATGAACTCTTACCTTTGCTGCTTCGGGCATAAATTAAAAGAGTTTGAAGTAAGTTGTTTTTTATTCTTCAAAAACAGTCTTTATAAGTTCTTTTATTTCTGGTTATTTTGAGAGAAACACGCCTGGTTTAATATCTAGATATAAAAATATTACATTTCAACAACGTCTACAAATAAACAAGATCCTATTTGGTGGGAAAGATGCATTCCAAGGTGACTGCTTTGTTTGTTTCTGTGACTTCCTTAGCTGCTGGGAGGAAAGACACAAATTCAAATGCAGCTTTCTTTTAAGTGTTTGATCAGAAAGAAAAAAAGAAAAAAAAAGAAACAGAGACTCTGGGAAGTCATGCAATCTGAATTTGTAATGCTTGACAACAAAACACTTTTACTGCAGAGTAAATAATATTATGCAAGCAACTTTCACTTTTCTGTCAGATTTCACCATCCTTGTTTAAGATAGAATAACCAGTCAAATAGCAATTCTACATTGAAACTCAAATAATTCCTATTTTGAGAGAACTCTAAGCTTTATTGTCTCATTGTTTATTAGGTCCCTGTCATCTATCATGCACAGAAAATACAATGACCTTAATATTTAGCAAGAGTATTAAAGTCTTTCAGTCTCAACACTACCATTTTATCTTCATCATTGGTGATGTTCTTTGAGACAGAGTCTCAAAATGTCAACCAGAATGGTATTGAATTCAACATGTAGCCAAGGTTTGAGCTACTGGTTCCCCTGCTTCCAATTCTAAGCTTCTGTAGTTTACACATGTACTGCCACAGTCAGTGCCAACACTCTGAATTATATTCAGATATAATGTCAAGATAAATAAATTCACCAAGTCTGAATCATAAACATTTAGGAAATCATTCACACAAATAATGTTGGTATTCTAAGCGTGTACTCAGATCCTCACAAACATGGAAAAAATTATACTAACTAGAAACTTTTTCTGATAGCATTAGGGTAAAAACTGTTTTCAACATGGTAAAATTTTAATGAATGTTAGTAAAAATATATAGTTCCTCTTCCAAAATTCCCTAAAAAACATTATAATATCTACATCTTCATGTGATCTTTTTATGTATTTAAGATATCAAAGAATAGCTGTGAATAACTCACTAAATTGAATCAGTGACCATATCAGTGAACAATCAAAAAACATTTGCATATTATTTTACTAGATAATCTCTGGAAATTCACTTTGAGTGACCTTATTCTAAATATGTTGTAAGTGGTTATATTAGACAATATGAATAACATGTTTAGCTGTACATATTGTGAGCCTATGAAACATCTGT
>NW_021604841.1:1467797-1471172 GCF_004785775.1 Grammomys surdaster
GAATAACATGTTTAGCTGTACATATTGTGAGCCTATGAAACATCTGTCTGAGACTTGTTGGTATGCAACAAGACGTTATAAGCCTTTTACATGATTAGCAGGAAAATACTGATCCTCTTGGGAATTCTTTGTCTCCTAAAATTCAAAAATGCACTCAGGAGATAGCTTTAATACCATTTTATTAGAGTTTGAGAAAAAGACAAGAAGGAAAGAAATGAAGAGAGAGAGAGAGGAGGAGGAGAGAGGGGAGAGAGAGAGAGAGAGAGAGAGAGAGAGAGAGAGAGAGAGAGAGAGGAAAACGAAAACATGGTAGGTAGGCAACCTGTAAGTCTCTGCAGCTTCTGGGAGGAGGGAAATGTAAAGGACAGAAAATCATGCCTCGTTGAGTTAAATTCCAATGAAGAAAAATGGCACGCTAAGCAATGGAAGTAAGTAACCACCTCTATGTTCAAGGGAGACACTCCACAGAAAAAGGATAAGGGAGGAGTGCTAGGGAAAAGCATATGTAACACTGTCCACGATTGAGAAGAAAATACAATACGGTAGATGTAGAAGGAAAAGCGACATTGTTGAGGTTCCTAAGCAGCTTCAATAAGGAAGGGGCTTCTGGGAAAAACCATGCATAAACTCTTCATGGGAATTATCATTCCTCCCTTTGTTTTAGCATATCTTTAGGTAAACCCAGTTTTCTGTGAGGTGATTGACAGCTTCATGAGGTTATTGGCAGACCCATTTGAAAAAAAAAATTCTTAGGGAAGAGAAAGCGGTATGCAACAGATGGATCAGAGCAGAATGTCATGTTTCCACTCAGGAAGTCTCCATTCATTTGGCATCAGGCCAAATGAGGGCCAGCTATAAAGCATGATTTTTCTGTCTTTTATATCTTTGCTTGGACAAGGGTGTGTCCCAAAGCTGTCGTATGGAGAGGTTCAACAAAAATGGCTTATAAGGCTACTGATCGCTGTAACAATATCACAGTTTAAATTATTTGATAAATTTGGCTGAGGACAGTTATTCTTAGAACTTGGATACACAGATTTTCCTGCAGAACCCCAATAATGTTATTGACTCTTTAACTGATCAGTTACTGAAGGTAAATTCTTTGTAGAAATATCTGACAAAAGGAGACAAAAAGCATTGTAGAAGATCATCTGGGATTGGCTATGAGTTAGGGAAAATAAATTGTACAGTTCTCTACAGGCAAGTATCTCAATAAGAAAACATAAATGAAGTAAGACTGTCAACTCAATCAGCTATGTAGACCTGAGATCCAAAAGAAAATCTTCTGAGATGCTCTGAAGTTCTGTCTTTCCCAGTCTACTCTACAAACTCAAATATCTTGCATGCTTTTTCAAAAAATATTCTCAAATTATTTTATTACATGAGTTCTAGTAACAACAAAACAACAACAAAAATGACTAATTCCAAAGCTTTCAGAGAAACACTGATAGAAATATTTATTTTTACCACAGGAAACCCCTCAAATACATCAGAGGCTTTTTATATCACAGAAATCCTCTAAAATAATTTGAATTCTATGAAGCAGTGACTGTAGTTTTTGTAGTTTTGTAATTCTACAGCATTATTTTGTATCCTTACTAACTCCAACAGAAGAGTAAAATAAAATGGTACCATTTTTTTTTTCTATTTTATTTCATCTTCTCCCTAACAACCATGGAATCAAATGATGGAGAAATTACAGGATCAGGGATAGATTAGAACTGGATCATTTTTGGTTATTAATTTCCTACTGATTTTGAGACTGTGGATCATCACTTAAGTTATTCCTTTTTAAAATTGGAATTGACTATTATGATACTGTAAACAAATTAGGATAATACATATTAAAGTCTATGCACAGATAAAAAGGCATTAGAAGTAAAATTTGTTTTTAAAGTGGTCTGCAAGTGATCCTTGTACAGTAAGATGAAGTTAAAATCTCAGGATTATCACAGCATTCCTGCTGCATTTAATTTAAATTGAAACAACTTGTGTCTCATAAGAGTTAAGGGAACTCTTTAGTATTATTATTACTATTTACACTCCAGATTTTATTCCCCCCACCCTGTCCATTATCCGACTGTTCCACATCCCATACCTCTAATCCACCCTCCTGTCTCCACGAGGCTGTCCCCACCTCACTCTTCTCACTTCACCTGACTACCAAACTCCTTGGGGCGTCCAGTCTCTTGAAGGTTAGGTGCATCATCTCTGATTGAACACAGACCCAGCAGTCCTCTGCTTTATATGCGCTGGGTTCTCATATCAGCTGGTGTATGCTGCCTTTTTGGTGGTCCAGTGTTTGAGAGATCTCGGGGGTTCAGGTTAATTGAGACTGCTGGTCCTTTTACAGGGTTACCCTCCTCCTCAGCTTCTTTTAGCCTTTTCCTAATTCAACCACAGGGGCCAGCAGCTTCTGTCCATTGGTTGGATATAAATAGCTCCATCTGACATTTTCAGCTGCATGACTGCCCTCCAGAAGACCTAACAAGCAACTGAAAGAGAACTCTTATAGAATGACAATTATTTTTAAATATATAAGAAGAAAGGAAGAAACAGTGAAAAATTATAAACTGTAATAGTGGTGAGATATAGTGGCCTTACTACCTTGAAGAATTTTTCTTGATTGCCTTAAAGAAACTTTTACCATAGACTCGCAATACAAGAATTCTGAAGAAGTTTCCATTGTAGGTTTTTACTATACAGTTTGTGAGAGAAATACATTTTCTGTCTTCTTTTAAAAAGAACAATAAAATTAATGTTTTTGAGTATACTCATAGGGGAATATTCCCTTCCAAACTGATAGAGTAGGACATATCTAAAAATATTAACTTGTAATGATTCTTTGAAAGGATTACACTAAAAGTTAATCTTTTAAATGTTTATAAAGTAATACTGTTTCTCTTGTATGTATTAAGTGATATTGTTATATATTAATTGATGTCTTGTATAAATTTGCACTTAAACACCACATTTCATAGATTATTAAATTGTTCATATTTTCTAAGTGTGTTTTTAAATGGCCCATACTTAAGTCTTAGTAATTCTATAAAAATGTAATGGAGTCAGAGCTGTGTTCAATAACTAACAAAATGAATGCTAGTAATTCTTAGAATGCAAATATTTGGATCTCTTTGTTGAGGGTAAAAATTTTGCTAATGCTATGTTGTTTAATATTATATTCATGTTTAGCTAATACTTAGACTGGTCTATACTTTCGTTAACATTCTCTAGAGGATCAGAAACAGTAGGATAGATAAATATTCAAAGAGAATTACTTGGATTGATTTGAACAGTACCTCTTTTGTTCTCAACTATTGGTGCTTTCATGTGGGAAGCTATCCTTATCACATCATTGCCATTAACAAGTCTGTG